>NW_022610330.1:0-45000 GCF_000309985.2 Brassica rapa | reverse complement strand
TACATATATCAGCATGCTGACCACACATATCAGCATGCTGGTCCTTCCCATGGACTGACCGTGTACTGATTTTGGACAACTGATGCACCATGTCAGTACACATATCATCAAGCTGTCCCTTCCCGTGGACTGATCCGTGTACTGAACATATATCAGCATGCTGACCACACATATCAGCATGCTGGTCCTTCCCATGGACTGACCGTGGACTGATCCATGTACTGAACATATATCAGCATGCTGGTCCTTCCCATGGACTGACCGTGTACGGTCCGGGGGTGTTACAAATGGTGGTATCAGAGCGTGTTTCCGATCATGCTCATAAACCGCAACATTTTTCAAATCTTTTTATCAAGTCAAAATGAGTCGCTTATGCCACATTAGGAAACCACTCCGTTCCGCTTAGGGTTTTTAGGGAGTAGTTTTAGGATTAGTTCCTTGGGATTTTTTTCTTTCTTTAGGATTAACCCTTGAAACTGTGTAGATGTCTAATCAAGGATCAGGAGCAGGCGGGTCGTTCGGAACGTCGGGTCAGGATGGGTCGAGGTACGCAAACTACCACAACTTCTGGGATGCTCCGAATTCAGCAAACCAGACTGGCGACAGTGGACCAAAGCCTATGGAAGGCGTTGAACGTGCTCACAGTGAGGAGAACGTATCTCCTGTAGCGTGGCGATTATCAGTATCACCACCCAATTCTCAGCATGCGAAATCAGAACCATTCGTTGGACCACAGAGACCCCATTCATCTCATGCAGACTCGGAAGGATCTACATCAATTAGAATCAACTCAAGACCAGCAGAGCCGACTACACCTATGCCAGCACCTGCACCAGCTCCAGCAGAAGGAGGTAGACCAGCAGATCCAACATTATCTATGGTACATAACCTTTTGTCTAAAGTCTTAACCAACAAAGTTACCCCAACTCCAGAAACAAATCAACCTGAAACTCGACAACCAGACTTCCTGAAGTATGTTCTTACGATGAAGAACATGGGTACCTATAAGTTCGAAGGAGAAACCGACACCTTCAAAGCAGATACATGGCTACGACGTGTAGAGAAGAACTTCTCAACCACCAGGTGTCCAGACGAGTACAAGAAATACGTAGCTGTGCATTACTTAGAGAAAGACGCAATGTCTTGGTGGGAGAGTATCACACGAAGACAAGGAGTAGAAGACATGGATTGGGATGCATTCAAGCAGGAATTTCAGAGGAAGTATTTTCCTCCAGAAGCAAGAGACAGAATGGAGCAAGCTTTACTTCGATTGGAGCAAGGTGAAAGGAGTGTTAGGGAGTACGAATCAGAATTTCTCAAGCTCAGTCGATACATCTACTACGAGGACGGAGATGAAGTGGTGTTAGTTCGTAAGTTCTTACGAGGTCTTAAGCCAGAGATCGGAAGTCGTCTACAAGCCGTCAACTTTGTGAGTTTGTTCGAGTTAATAGAGAAAGCAGTCAACGTGGAGGAGATGGTAGCAGCTGAACGTGAACCAACCGTTGGATCAAACCCCAAACCTCAGAGCAGTCAGTCCAAGGATGATAAGTTGCGAACCAACCAGAAGAAAGGAAGAAAGGGTCAGTTCAAACGACATGGAAAGAAGCCGAAGGCACAAGTGATGTGCTACAATTGTGGTCAGTTGGGACATTACTCTCGTGAATGCACCAACTCAACGGCCGAGAAGGCGGATTGGAAGGCATCGGATACTTGCTACAGCTGTGGAGAGAAAGGTCATTTCGCCAACGAGTGTACTGTGAACCGTCCAGGACAGGGAAGAGGATCGTCTGCGCGTACCCAACCAAACCGACCGACCAGAGAACTTCCTGCATCCGAAGGGAGAGTCTATGCCTTGGAGATGGAGGAAACTCCATCTAGTGCTCCGGGACCGTCGAGAGGTCATGTGACAGGTTTGTTTGGGTGCTAACTCTCTTTTGCGTGTTTATTTCTGTGTAGAGTAGTTAGTAGTTTGTAGTTTGTTGTGTTAACATTCTGGATGAATGCTAGTGTGTTGATCTTTGTTAGGATCATTGTTGGTTGGTGGAACCCCTACTGTTGTTTTTTTTTGATTCGGGAGCCACCCATAGTTTTGTGAACCCAGTAGTAGCCTCTAGATTTGTAGGAACCCTTGTGACCCGTGATATTGATATCTCGGTGTTAACCCCTGGAGGCCAAACCTTGAAAGCTGAAAAGGTGTTGTTGGATGTGCCAATTGTGCTTTTACAAGCAACCCTTTTAGCCAACCTAGTGGTCATGCCTTTCGAAGCTTTTGAGGTTATTTTAGGAATGGATTGGCTGTCAAGGCATCGGGCGTGGCTGGACTGTGCAAGAGGAAGAGTTTTCTTTGAAGACGACCATCGAGGAGTATTGGCGTATTATGGGATCAAGCCTAGCGTCTCAGCAACGTTCGTCACAGCAATGAGAGCAGAGAGAGCCTTAGTGGACGGCGAGGTCTACTTGGTATCGCTTACGTACATCGGAGAGGAGAAAGGAAAGGAATTGAGAATGGAAGACATTCCAGTGGTCCAAGAGTTTGAACATGTGTTTCGGGCGTTAATGGAGTTACCACCACCTCGGAGTAACCCGTTCACCATCAACTTAGAACTGAGCGCTGCACCTATTGCCAAGGAACCTTACCGCATGGCACCAGCAGAGTTAGCAGAGCTCAAGAAGCAGTTGGAGGATTTACTAGACAAAGGTTTCATCAGACCGAGTTCTTCACCTTGGGGAGCTCCGGTTTTGTTTGTGAAGAAGAAGGATGGCAGCATGAGATTGTGCATCGACTACAGAGGAATCAACAATGTCACGATCAAGGATAAGTACCTTTTACCTAGGATCGATGAATTGTTGGATCAACTAAGAGGAGCGAGTTGGTTCTCAAAGATAGATTTGACTTCGGGATATCACCAAATTCTGATAGCAGAGAACGACGTAATGAAGACAGCATTCAACACTCGGTACGGCCAGTTCGTGTTCGTTGTAATGCCATTCGGGTTAACCAACGCACCAGCAGTATTCATGAGGTTGATGAATGAAGTATTTCACGACTACCTCGACAAGTTCGTGATTGTGTTCATCGACGACATACTCATCTACTCACGGAGCGAGGAGGAGCACAAGGAGCATCTGAGGATGGTACTTGAGAGACTAAGAGACCGGAAGTTGTTTGCTAAGCTTAGCAAGTGTCGATTCTGGAAGCGCGAGATTGGTTTCTGAGGTCATAGAGTTTCCAAGCATGGAGTTTCGGTGGATCCAGAGAAGATTGAAGTCATCCAGAAGTGGCCTTGTCCTACCTCAGTAACGGAGATCAGAAGTTTCCTCGGATTGGCGGGCTATTACCGAAAATTCGTGCAAGCTTTCTCATCAATCGCGAAACCTTTGACACGATTGACGGGAAAGGAAGTCCTATTTCTTTGAGATCAGCATACGGAGAGAGCTTTTAACAAGCTCAAGGAGGCATTGACTACGGCACCAGTTCTTGCCTTACCCCAGCCGGGTAAGCCATATGTTGTGTATACTGACGCATCGCGGGTAGGATTAGGGTGTGTGTTAATGCAAGAAGACAGAGTCATTGCATACGCCTCAAGACAGTTGAAGAACCACGAGGAGAACTACCCCACACACGATCTGGAGATGGCGGCCGTTGTTTTTGCATTAAAGATATGGCGCTCGTATCTTTATGGAGAGAAAGTTCAGGTATTTACGGATCACAAAAGCCTTAAATACTTGTTCACTTAGGCAGATCTGAATTTGCGAGAAAGACGGTGGATGGAATTCATTGCGGACTACGACGTTCAGATTCAGTATCACCCAGGAAAATCAAACGTGGTAGCGGATGCATTGAGTCGACGAAGAGCTGAAGTAGACTCAGAGCGAGATTTGGAGAAGTTATCAGATGAATTCAAGAAGGTAACTTTAGCTGCACTGGAAGGAGAATCTAGTGAACCATTGGGAATGCAAGCCGTGAACCAAGCCAGTTTGATACAACGTATTCGAGGAGCGCAGCAGCAAGAAGAGAACCTGAAGATCATCATCGAGCAGCTACGAGAGCAAGGAGGGCCAAATGCTAGTGGATATCATATGGCAGAAGACTGAACATTGCTACTCAACGGAAGAATCACTGTGCCAAAGGAGGGAGGATTCAAGGAGGAAATTCTCAAGTTAGGGCATCAATCACTTTTGAGTATACATCCTGGAAGCACCAAGATGTATAGAGATATGAGGAGATATTACCATTGGCCAGGAATGAAGAAGTCAGTAGCAAGATGGGTAGCGCAGTGTCAAGTTTGCCAGCAAATCAAAGCCGAACACCAAGTACCAGGAGGGTTACTTCAAAGCATACCTATTCCCGAGTGGAAGTGGGATTCAGTGTCCATGGATCTAATCACATGATTACCAGTGGCCAGAGGAAGATCAAACAATGCAATTTGGGTTATTATGGATCAGCTGACAAAGGTAGCACATTTGTTAGCAATCATAGACACAGACAAGACGGAGACATTGGCGGAACTTTACATCAATCAGATTGTGAAGCTACACGGAGTACCAGCAAACATTGTCTCAGATCGAGATCCAAGATTTACAGCAGCATTCGGGAGAGCATTGCAAGGAGCGTTGGGTACGGAGTTTCACATCAGTACTGCATTTCACCCAGAAACAGACGGGCAGACGAAGAGGACCATCTGGACAATAGAGGATATGCTACGTTTGTGTATTCTCGATTGGTCAGGTACGTGGGAGAACTATCTACCTTTGATAGAATTTTCCTACAACAATAGTTTCCACGCCAGCATTGCAATGTCACCATATGAGGCATTGTACGGAAGACCTTGTCGAACACCTCTATGTTGGACGGAAGTTGGAGAACGAAGATTATTCGGACCAGGAGTCATTGAAGAAACATTGGAGAAGCTGCAAGTCATCCGAGCAAACATGAAGAAGGCACAGGGTCGACAGAAGAAGTACGCGGATCAAAGAAGGCGAGATGTGGTATTTGCAGTTGGAGCTATGGTCTATCTCAAGGTATCAGCTCAGAAAGGAAAGGATCATTTCGGCAAAGTCGGGAAGTTAGCAGTTCGTTTCATTGGTCCATACCGGATCATTGGAAGAGTAGGAGAAGTAGCTTACAGGCTAGAGCTGCCAGAAGACATGAATTTACACCCTGTATTTCATGTATCTATGCTGAGAAGGCACATTCGAGATCCTGATTCTATCGAGCCTGAGAGAATCCCAGAGCTGAGGACAAATCTCACATATCCAGAGGGCCGATACGCATCGGGGAACGACATTTGAAGAAGCTGAAGAATAGGGAGATTCCTCAAATCCAAGTCTTTTGGGGAAGACAAAACCGCTTGGTGATAACATGGGAAGATGAAGACAGATTTCGTCAGAACTATCCAGAGTTCTTCGAAGATGAAGCGGCAACGTCATCAGCACCTTAGAATTCGGGGACGAATTCTAATGAGTGGGGGAGAATGTAATGACCCTGCTCATAAGTGGAAAAGTCAAAGACCTTGACCATAGTCGTGGTCGAAACGAGGAACGGTCATGGTCGAAAGACAGTTTTCTGCCGGTACGAGAAAATCGATAAAAATCGAGCAAGAGGAGATCGACGTTTTGAAACTGAAGAAGGAGAAGCATTGTCTAAGTAAATCAAGGAATGAGTTTTCTCATTTGAAGAAGAGGTTCAGAAGTTGTTGACATGGTGAAGAAAGTGAAGGCGCGATGACATGGCGACCACCGATTGGATTCGGAGGAGTGACGGAGCGATACGCATGGAAAACTCTCATTGGCTGGAAGAAGACTTGGCGACCAAGTTACGAAGCATCTAGAAGACGAGACTTGGCGACCAAGCAACGGGAAAACTTGGGGAGAAAGGTAAAAACCTTCCGGAAGCCAGGTTACTTGTCGCGGAAGTTTCGTAGTGGGACATGTGTCCATTTTTCCTCATGCATGTGTGCCATTTGTCCAGCCCAGCCTCAGTCCTCCATTTCTATAAATAGCAGACCCCTCCCTTTCATTTTTCTCATTCAAAACCGTGAGAGCTTACCTTAGAGAGAGAGTGGTGAGTTAGAGAGAGAAACCGAGAGAAAAGAGTGTTTTCGGGTAGTTTTTAGTTAGCGTTTTTGGGGAGATAGCTAGGGGTGCTGGATAGTCTTTGTAGCCAGTAGCCAAGGTGGGTTTCCTGTGTGTTTCTTGTGTGTGTGTTTTGTATGCAGGTTCGAGCTTGACCAACGGGTCTTAAACGGAGACTCGGGGCATAGTTAATCGATTTTCTGCAGGGCCCCGCGGAAAGTGTGTGCTGCTTGCATACATGTTGTGTGATTGATTGTTTGTTTGTTTAGTTGTCACTTGCTTAGTTATTAGTTTTAGTCTAGACTTAGGTGCATCGAGGTTTGAGGTTAAGCTCCCTCATGCTAAGTAGTGTTTGTGTGTGTGTTTGTCTAGACTAGGGCGAGTGATTGTTATGCTTTGAGTCTAGATGTGCGTGGATGTTAGAGGTGGAGCTCCCTCACGCTTGTTGCTTGTTTGTGTGGCATCTAGACTAAAGCATGGTCCATCTCGGGGTTAGATTAGGGAAAGCCTAATTCTCCGAAGGTGTTCGAGACCATGGAGATAGAATGGGCGATACCCAATTCTCTAGTGGTGGTGTGACCTACTCTCCATGGCTTGTCACGTGAAGTGGGTCGCGCCCATGGACAAGCGTTGCATGACGATGCGGCCCGGGTTAGATTGGGAGAAGCCTAATTCCCGGAGATGATGTTTTCCGACCATGTGACTGTTGTGTTTGTGATCGGGAGTGTTCAGTATGGAGATGTGTTAGGGCTCCGAGGTGTTGGGATCCCAGGATGTGTGTCATCCGAATTTTTGTTTGTGTAGATCGAGTCTAGGATCGAGTCTAGCTTTCTTTTTGTGTAGTTAAGCCTCGGTGGTGAGACCATTTGTTTGTTTAGTAATTGCTTGTTTCCTTGCTTGCTTGCTTGCTTGCTTGTTTGTTTGTTGCTTCTGCTGTGTTGTTTATTAACCAATTGTTGATTGTGTTTGGGGCATGGGCTGAAGGGGGTCGTTGTTGTTTATTATTTTGGGAACTCACTGAGTAATTCCGATTACTCATCCCCTCTTCTACTATGCAGGTAACCCGTAGGTAGGAAGCTTAGGGCGCAGCGGAACATGAAGCGGCCGGTGTAGATTGGAAGTGGCATAAGCATAAGCGTACTATCTTTTGGAATTACTTTCTTTTCATTTTGGCACTAGGCCGTGAGCTCAAACTCTGATATTTTGTATTGTAATGTTTTGTAAAACACTTTCTACCTATTATTAATAAAATGTATGTTTATATTCGTAGTTGTGTGTTAAATGATACTAGACCTTGTCCGGGTCGACACAACTCGATGATTGTGGGACGGGTTGTGAAGCCTTAGGCCATGACATCGAGGTCATAGCAAACTGGAACGGATTGGTCGAGAGTCTTGACTTGTTCTTGATTCTTGGTCGACCCGGTACGGTGAGCTATACTTGTGGCGCTCCCGGGACGTACCAGGTTAGTCCGGCCTGGTACGGTCCAGGGGTGTTACAAATGGTGGTATCAGAGCGTGTTTCCGATCATGCTCATAAACCGCAACATTTTTCAAATCTTTTTATCGAGTCAAAATGAGTCGCTTATGCCACATTAGGAAACCACTCCGTTCCGCTTAGGGTTTTTAGGGAGTAGTTTTAGGATTAGTTCCTTGGGATTTTTTCTTTCTTTAGGATTAACCCTTGAAACTGTGTAGATGTCTAATCAAGGATCAGGAGCAGGCGGGTCGTTCGGAACGTCGGGTCAGGATGGGTCGAGGTACCAAACTACCACAACTTCTGGGATGCTCCGAATTCAGCAAACCAGACTGGCGACAGTGAACCAAGGCCTATGGAAGGCGTTGAACGTGCTCACAGTGAGGAGAACGTATCTCCTGTAGCGTGGCGATTATCAGTATCACCACCCAATTCTCAGCATGCGGAATCAGAACCATTCGTTGGACCACAGAGACCCCATTCATCTCATGCAGACTCGGAAGGATCTACATCAATTAGAATCAACTCAAGACCAGCAGAGCCGATTACACCTATGCCAGCACCTGCACCAGCTCCAGCAGAAGGAAGTAGACCAGCAGATCCAACCTTATCTATGGTACATAACCTTTTGTCTAAAGTCTTAACCAACAAAGTAACCCCAAGTCCAGAAACAAATCAACCTGAAACTCGACAACCAGACTTCCTGAAGTATGTTCTTACGATGAAGAACATGGGTACCTATAAGTTCGAAGGAGAAACCGACACCTTCAAAGCAGATACATGGCTACGACGTGTAGAGAAGAACTTCTCAACCACCAGGTGTCCAGACGAGTACAAGAAAGACCTAGCTGTGCATTACTTGGAGAAAGACGCAATGTCTTGGTGGGAGAGTATCACACGAAGACAAGGAGTAGAAGACATGGATTGGGATGCATTCAAGCAGGAATTTCAGAGGAAGTATTTTCCTCCAGAAGCAAGAGACAGAATAGAGCAAGCTTTTCTTCGATTGGAGCAAGGTGAAAGGAGTGTTAGGGAGTACGAATCAGAATTTCTGAAGCTCAGTCGATACATCTACTACGAGGATGGAGATGAAGCGGTGTTAGTTCGTAAGTTCTTACGAGGTCTTAAGCCAGAGATCGGGAGTCGTCTACAAGCCGTCAACTTTGTGAGTTTGTTCGAGTTAATAGAGAAAGCAGTCAACGTGGAGGAGATGGTAGCAGCTGAACGTGAACCAACCGTTTGTAGTTTGTTGTGTTAACATTCTGGATGAATGCTAGTGTGTTGATCTTTGTTAGGATCATTGTTGGTTGGTGGAACCCCTACTGTTGTTTTGTTTGATTCGGGAGCCACCCATAGTTTTGTGAACCCAGTAGTAGCCTCTAGATTTGTAGGAACCCTTGTGACCCGTGATATTGATATCTCGGTGTTAACCCCTGGAGGCCAAACCTTGAAAGCTGAATAGGTGTTGTTGGATGTGCCTATTGTGCTTTTACACGCAACCCTTTTAGCCAACCTAGTGGTCATGCCCTTAGAAGCTTTCGAGGTTATTTTAGGAATGGATTGGCTGTCAAGGCATCGGGCGTGGCTGGACTGTGCAAGAGGAAGAGTTTTCTTTGAAGACGACCATCGAGGAGTATTGGCGTATTATGGGATCAAGCCTAGCGTCTCAGCAACGTTCGTCACAGCAATGAGAGCAGATAGAGCCTTAGTGGACGGCGAGGTCTACTTGGTATCGCTTACGTACATCGGAGAGGAGACAGGAAAGGAATTGAGAATGGAAGACATTCCAGTGGTCCAAGAGTTTGAACATGTGTTTCGGGCGTTAATGGAGTTACCACCACCTCGGAGTAACCCGTTCACCATCAACTTAGAACTGAGCGCTGCACCTATTGCCAAGGAACCTTACCGTATGGCATCAGCAGAGTTAGCAGAGCTCAAGAAGCAGTTGGAGGATTTACTAGACAAAGGTTTCATCAGACCGAGTTCTTCACCTTGGGGAGCTCCAGTTTTGTTTGTGAAGAAGAAGGATGGCAGCATGAGATTGTGCATCGACTACAGAGGAATCAACAATGTCACGATCAAGGATAAGTACCCTTTACCTAGGATCGATGAATTGTTGGATCAACTAAGAGGAGCGAGTTGGTTCTCAAAGATAGATTTGACTTCGGGATATCACCAAATTCTGATAGCAGAGAACGACGTAATGAAGACAGCATTCAACACTCGGTACGGCCAGTTCGAGTTCGTTGTAATGCCATTCGGGTTAACCAACGCACCGGCAGTATTCATGAGGTTGATGAATGAAGTATTTCACGACTACCTCGACAAGTTCGTGATTGTGTTCATCGACGACATACTCATCTACTCACGGAGCGAGGAGGAGCACAAGGAGCATCTGAGGATGGTACTTGAGAGACTAAGAGACCGGAAGTTGTTTGCTAAGCTCAGCAAGTTTCGATTCTTGAAGCGCGAGATTAGTTTCTGAGGTCATAGAGTTTCCAAGCAAGGAGTTTCGGTGGATCCAGAGAAGATTGAAGTCATCCAGAAGTGGCCTTGTCCAACCTCAGTAACGGAGATCAGAAGTTTCCTCGGATTGGCGGGCTATTACCGAAAATTCGTGCAAGCTTTCTCATCAATCGCGAAACCTTTGACACGATTGACGGGAAAGGAAGTCCTATTTCTTTGGGATGAGCATACGGAGAGAGCTTTCAACAAGCTCAAGGAGGCATTGACTACGGCACCAGTTATTGCCTTACCCCAGCCGGGTATGCCATATGTTGTGTATACTGACGCATCGCGGGTAGGATTAGGGTGTGTGTTAATGCAAGAAGACAGAGTCATTGCATACGCCTCAAGACAGTTGAAGAAGCACGAGGAGAACTACCCCACACACGATCTGGAGATGGCGGCCGTTGTTTTTGCATTAAAGATATGGCGCTCGTATCTTTATGGAGAGAAAGTTCAGGTATTTACGGATCACAAAAGCCTTAAATACTTGTTCACTCAGGCGGATCTGAATTTGCGAGAAAGACGGTGGATGGAATTCATTGCGGACTACGACGTTCAGATTCAGTATCACCAAGGAAAATCAAACGTGGTAGCGGATGCATTGAGTCGACGAAGAGTTGAAGTAGACTCAGAGCGAGATTTGGAGAAGTTATCAGACGAATTCAAGAAGGTAACTTTAGCTGCACTGGAAGGAGAATTTAGTGAACCATTGGGAATGCAAGCCGTGAACCAAGCCAGTTTGATTCAACGTATTCGAGGAGCGCAGCAGCAAGACGAGAACCTGAAGATCATCATGGACCAGCTACGAGAGCAAGGAGGGCCAAATGCTAGTGGATATCATATGGCAGAAGACGGAACATGGCTACTCAACGGAAGAATCACTGTGCCAAAGGAGGGAGGATTCAAGGAGGAAATTCTCAAGTTAGGGCATCAATCACTTTTGAGTATACATCCTGGAAGCACCAAGATGTATAGAGATATGAGGAGATATTACCATTGGCCAGGAATGATAAAGTCAGTAGCAAGATGGGTAGCGCAGTGTCAAGTTTGCCAGCAAATCCAAGCCAAACACCAAGTACCAGGAGGGTTACTTCAAAGCTTACCTATTCCCGAGTGGAAGTGGAATTCAGTGTCCATGGATCTAATCACAGGATTACCAGTGGCCAGAGGAAGATCAAACAATGCAATTTGGGTTATTATGGATCGGCTGACAAAGGTAGCACATTTGTTAGCAATCAGAGACACAGACAAGACGGAGACATTGGCGGAACTTTACATCAATCAGATTGTGAAGCTACACGGAGTACCAGCAAACATTGTCTCAGATCGAGATCCAAGATTTACAGCAGCATTCTGGAGAGCATTGCAAGGAGCATTGGGTACGGAGTTGCACATCAGTACTGCATTTCACCCAGAAACAGACGGGCAGACGGAGAGGACCATCCGGACAATAGAGGATATGCTACGTTTGTGTATTCTCGATTGGCCAGGTACGTGGGAGAACTATCTACCTTTGATAGAATTTTCCTACAACAATAGTTTCCACGCCAGCATTACAATGTCACCATATGAGGCATTGTACGGAAGACCTTGTCGAACACCTCTATGTTGGACGGAAGTTGGAGAACGAAGATTATTCGGACCAGGAGTCATTGAAGAAACATTGGAGAAGCTGCAAGTCATCCGAGCAAACATGAAGAAGGCACAGGATCGACAGAGGAAGTACGCGAATCAAAGAGGGTGAGAAGTAGTATTTGCAGTTGGAGATATGGTCTATCTCAAGGTATCAGCTCAGAAAGGAAAGGATCATTTCGGCAAAGTCGGGAAGTTAGCAGTTCGTTTCATTGGTCCATACCGGATCATTGGAAGAGTAGGAGAAGTAGCTTTCAGGCTAGAGCTGCCAGAAGACATGAATTTACACCCTGTATTTCATGTATCTATGCTGAGAAGGCACATTCGAGATCCTGATTCTATCGAGCCTGAGAGAATCCCAGAGCTGAGGACAAATCTCACATATCCAGAAGGGCCGATAAGCATCGGGGAACGACATTTGAAGAAGCTGAAGAATAGGGAGATTCCTCAAATCCAAGTCTTTTGGGGAAGACAAAACGGCTTGGTGATAACATGGGAAGATGAAGACATATTTCGTCAGAACTATCCAGAGTTCTTCAAAGATGAAGCGGCGACGTCATCAGCACCTTAGAATTCGGGGACGAATTCTAATGAGTGGGGGAGAATGTAATGACCCTGCTCATAAGTAGAAAAGTCAAAGACCTTGACCTTAGTCGTGGTCGAAACGAGGAACGGTCATGGTCGAAATACAGTTTTCTGCCGGTACGAGAAAATTGATAAAAACCAAGCAAGAGGAGATCGACGTTTTGAAACCAAAGAAGGAGAAGCATTGTCTAAGTAAATCAAGGAATGAGTTTTCTCATTTGAAGAAGAGGTTTAGAAGTTGTTGACATGGCGAAGAAAGTAAAGGTGCGATGAAATGGCGACCACAGATTGGATTCGGAGGAGTGACGGAGCGATACGCGTGGCAAACTCTCATTGGCTGGAAGAAGACTTGGCGACCAAGTTACGAAGCTTCTAGAAGACGAGACTTGGCGACCAAGCAACGGGAAAACTTGGGGAGAAAGGTAAAAACCTTCCGGAAGCAAGGTTACTTGCCGCGGAAGTTTCATAGTGGGACATGTGTCCATTTTTCCTCATGCATTTGTGCCATTTGTCCAGCCCAGCCTCAGTCCTCCATTTCTATAAATACCAGACCCCTCCCTTTCATTTTTCTCATTCAAAACCGTGAGAGCTTACCTTAGAGAGAGAGTGGTGAGTTAGAGAGAGAAACCGAGAAAAAAGAGTGTTTTCGGGTAGTTTTTAGTTAGCGTTTTTGGGGAAATAGCTAGGGGTGCTGGATAGTCTTTGTAGCCAGTAGCCAAGGTGGGTTTCCTGTGTGTTTCTTGTGTGTATGTTTTGTATGCAGGTTCGAGCTTGACCAACGGGTCTTAAACGGAGACTCGGGGCATAGTTAATCGATTTTCTGCAGGGCCCCGAGGAAAGTGTGTGCTGCTTGCATACATGTTGTGTGATTGATTGTTATTTGTTTAGTTGTCACTCGCTTAGTTATTAGTTTTAGTCTAGACTTAGGTGCATCGAGGTTTGAGGTTAAGCTCCCTCATGCTAAGTAGTGTTTGTGTGTGTGTTTGTCTAGACTAGGGCGAGTGATTGTTATGCTTTGAGTCTAGATATGCGTGGAGGTTAGAGGTGGAGCTCCCTCACACTTGTTGCTTGTTTGTGTGGCATCTAGACTAAAGCATGGGCCATCTCGGGGTTAGATTAGGGAAAGCCTAATTCTCCGAAGGTGTTCGAGACCATGGAGTTAGATTGGGCGATACCCAATTCTCTAGTGGTGGAGTGACCTACTCTCCATGGCTTGTCACTTGAAGTGGGTCGCGCCCATGGACAAGCGCTGCATGACGATGCGGCCCGGGTTAGATTGGGAGAAGCCTAATTCCCGGAGATGATGTTTTCCGACCATGTGACTGTTGTTTTTGTGATCGGCAGTGTTCAGTATAGAGATGTGTTAGGGCTCCGAGGTGTTGGGATCCCAGGATGTGTGTCATCCGAATTTTTGTGTGTGTAGATCAAGTCTAGGATCGAGTCTAGCTTTCTTTTTGTGATGTTAGGCCTCGGTGGTGAGACCATTTGTTTGTTTAGTAATTGCTTGTTTGCTTGCTTGTTTGTTTGTTGCTTCTGCTGTGTTGTTTACTAACCAATTGTTGATTGTGTTTGGGGCATGGGCTGAAGGGGGTCGTTGTTGTTTATTTTTTTGGGAACTCACTGAGTAATTCCGATTACTCATCCCCTCTTCTACTATGCAGGTAACCCGTAGGTAGGAAGCTTAGGGCGCAGCAGAACAGGATTAGGCTGGTGTAGATTGGAAGTGGCATAAGCATAAGCGGACTATCTTTTGGAATTACTTTCTTTTCATTTTGGCACTAGGCCGTGAGCTCAAACTCTGATATTTTGTATTGTAATGTTTTGTAAAATGCTTTCTACCTATTATTAATAAAATGATGTTTATATTTGTAGTTGTGTGTTAAATGATACTAGACCTTGTCCGGGTCGACACAACTCGATGATTGTGGTACGGGTTGTGAAGCCTTAGGCCATGACATCGAGGTCATAGCAAACTGGAACGGATTGGTCGAGAGTCTTGACTTGTTCTTGATTCTTGGTCGAACCGGTACGGTGAGCTATACTTGTGGCGCTCCCGGGACGTACCGGGTTAGTCCGGCCAGGTACGGTCCGGGGGTGTTACAGGCGGCCTTCGTGAGATTGATGAATGAAGTCTTCCACGATTATCTTGACAAGTTCGTGATAATCTTCATCGATGACATTTTAATATATTCCAAGACAGAGGTAGAGCACAAAGCACACTTGAAGCTAGTGTTGGAACGGTTAAGAATTCAGAAGCTGTATGCAAAGTTCAGTAAGTGTTCTTTTTGGAAAAGAGAGATCGGATTCTTAGGGCACCGAGTGTCTGCAGAAGGAGTTTCTGTAGATTCGGAAAAGGTGAAAGCCATCGAGGAATGGCAAAGGCCATCAACGGTAACCGAGGTAAGGAGTTTCCTCGGGTTAGCCGGGTATTATCGAAAGTTTGTCAAGGAATTTTCTTCAATCGCTAAGCCCTTAACGAAGTTGACTGGAAAAGGAGTTCCGTTCATCTGGGGAAAAGAAACCGTGGAAGCATTTCAGAGACTGAAGAAAGCTTTGACCACAACACCGGTATTGGCATTACCTGAACATGGTAAACCTTACACTGTGTACGCAGATGCTTCTAGGGTTGGGTTGGTTGTGTGTTGACTCATGAAGGCAAATTAATTGCTTATGCATCAAGGCAACTCAGGAGACATGAAGAGAACTACCCAACACACGATTTAGAAATGGCGGCTGTGGTGTTTGCGTTAAGGATTTGGAGATCCTACTTATATGGAGAAGTCGTGGAAGTATTCACAGATCATAAGAGTCTCAAGTACTTGTTCACGCAGCCTGATCTGAACCTCCGACAAAGGCGATGGATGGAGTTTGTGGCGGATTATGACTTGAAGATTCAATATCATCCAAGCAAAGCTAATGTTGTCGCAGATGCACTAAGTCGTAGAAAGTTGGCGTCCGATGTTGGAAAGGAAGTGGAAGCGTTATCAAATGAACTCAAGTTGATGACATTACGAGCAATTGAAGGGGAACCAAGTGAGTCCTTAGGCACGCGTGCCGTAAACCAAGCAGGTTTACTCACACGGATCAGAAAAAAGCAAGAATGTGATGAAAAGCTAAAGATAATCATCGAGGAAGTCAAGAATCATGAAGGTACAAACCTAAGTGGCTATCATGTGGCGGCAGATGGTACACTTTTACTTAATGGGAGGATATCAGTACCACAGGGAGAAGGGCTACGAAATGAGATTTTGAAGTCGGCGCATCACTCGTTACTCAGTATCCATCCCGGGAGTACGAAAATGTATCGAGATATCCGAAGGTATTATCATTGGCCAGGAATGAAGAAGTCAGTGGCGCGATGGGTGGCTCAATGTCAAACTTGTCAACAAGTCAAAGTCGAGCATCAGATTCCAGGAGGATTATTACAAAGCTTACCAGTACCTCAGTGGAAATGGGATTCCATATCCATGGACTTCATCACTGGGTTACCGCCGGCTAGAGGAAGATCAAATAATGCAATATGGGTGATTGTCGACAGACTGACAAAAGTGGCGCACTTGTTACCTATGAAGGAAACCGATAAGGTAGAAGTATTGGCAGAGATGTACGTGGATCAGATTGTGAAGTTGCTTGGTGTGCCAACAGATATAGTCTCTGATCGAGATCTTAGATTCACCTCAAATTTTTGGAAGGCTTTACAAAAAGCAGTGGGAACGAAGTTGTTTATAAGCACCGCGTATCATCCCGAGACGGACGGCCAAACCGAAAGAACCATTCGAACCATAGAGGATATGATGCGAATGTGTATATTGGATTGGGCGGGAAGCTGGGAAAAGCATTTACCATTAATCGAGTTCTCCTACAACAACAACTTTCATTCTAGCATAGGTATGGCACCATATGAGGCGCTTTATGGGAGGCCATGCAAAACACCTTTATGTTGGACCGAAGTTGGAGAAAGAAGAGAGTTTGGACCCGAAATTGTAAAAGAGACGATGAAATAGTTGGAGATCATTCAAACCAATATGAAGAAAGCGCAGGGTAGACAAAAGAAGTACGCCGATCAATCAAGGCGAGAAGTGGTGTTCAGTATTGGTGATTGGGTTTATCTGAAAGTGTCAGCTCAGAAAGGAAAAGATCGATTCGGGAAAGTCGGGAAACTTGCGGTAAGATTCATTGGGCCTTACCAGATTGAAGAATAAATCGGAGATGTTGCTTACCGTCTCAACCTGCCCGAAGAGATGCAGATACATCCGGTATTTCATGTATCAATGCTGCGGAAACATGTTCATGATCCCAACGCTATTGAGACAGAGCAAATCGAAAACCTGCAAACAAACCTCACTTATCCAGCGGGACCGATCCGAATAGGTGAATGTCGAATACGAAAACTAAAGAACCGAGAGATTCCTCAAGTCCAAGTCTTTTGGGGTAAGCGAAACCGTGTAATTGTGACATGGGAGGATGAGTTAAGATTCAAAGTGTCGCATCCAGAGTTCTTTCATGAAGATGTAGTGATGGAAGAAGGGGAATCATCGAAACCCTAGAGAATTCGGGGACGAATTCTTATAAGGGGAGGAGGATGTAATACCCCGTCAAAAAAAAAGGTTCGGGATAGTATCGACGGGAAGTGGAGTCATCTACAGTTTAATGATATGGTGCAATGTCATTAAATGTAAGTCAACAGCTTAATTGGATAATTAAGCCACTTTTCAAAGAATAGTGACCAATGAGTATGGAGTTTTGGTCACCAAATTTGGGTTAATTAATCATGCTTAAAAGAAAAGAAGAGAAAGAAATATTTTATATTTCTTATGGTTTTGAGGCATTTAACGTGTCTTAAAGAAAGGAGGAGTTAGTCATATACAGCTTTTCTTTGTCCTCACACGTGGGCATCTTGCAGAGGAGGCAAATGAAAGTGATGACTACGTGGAAAAATAATATGACAAGGAGATGACTAATTAAACTTGGGAAGGAGGTGTTAGAAGAAGACAAATTGAAGAGAGTATGTGTTCACGTGGAAAAAGAAGAGAAGGACAAGGTCAAGGTGACTTGGCCATCAAAGAAAGAAGGTGGGGCAGCTGTCACAACTCTATTCAGACTGGTTTTACTATAAAAGGAAGGTGGACCTTTGCCATTTTCACCCAACATCAACGTGACCAAGAGAGAGAAGGAAGCAAAGAAGAGGAGAGAAGAGAAATAAAAGAAACGAAGAAAAGAAATAGAAAAAAAATAATATAATTTAAGGAGCTGCTTAGAGAGGCAAGACGTGTTACAAGATTGCGGGATTAACGGTACGAAATCAAGACGAAGATTTGGAGGGAATAAAAAGGGTTTGGTCAGCCTCCGGAATCAGAAAGTCAAGCCACATCGGTTAATCACTGTGAGTCACGGTTAATTGTTTGTTAACGACTTTTTAATGCAGGTTCCTGACATCGGAGACGGCTTCCGAGCTAGGATAGCCGGACCAGTCTAGGTGTCAGTTTGTGGATCCGAGACTTGAGACGATGTCTGGGCTAAGTGGATAGCAAGACTACTCTAAGCACCCAGATTATTGTGATAGTTGTTATAGTGTGTACCTCGTGTTGGTACTGTTTTGTGAGAACCTCGTGGTGGTTCTAGTATTAGGTTGCAGGTTGTTGCTTGCTCAAATGGTACCACTAAGCCGGTCGTGGTCCGGAAAGTGGTGTGCTCAGTTTAACTTGGCTTGATCACCAAGGCCGAGTGTCACACGTGGATGTGACAGCCCCCGGCGAGTCCGATAGAGGACCGGGGCATGGCGATTCCGATTGAGGACCGTGACCAAGCGATTCCCGAGCGCCTACACCTGTGTGGTGTAATAGTGAAGGGATTGCCGGTGTCCCTTATGTGGAGGAAGAATGATTCTGTTGGGCCCTAGGAGTATATATATGGTTGATTGATGCGACACTCATAAGAGTGTTTTGATTTATTATGGTTTAATAGTTTATTGCTTAAATCGGTCATGCTTTATTATCTTGATTATTGATTGTTGAACTACCCGTCTTGCTTGTGTTTGGGGATTGGGGTTTAGAATGACAGGTAGTTGTATATGCTAGATAGGGAACCCTGGCTCACTGAGTGAAACTAGTTCACTAACTCCTCACATCCTTTTGCAGGTGACCAATAGAAAGGACCGTAGTACTCGCGGAACTGTAGGAGCTGGTGTAGATTGAACATCTTTTGCTAAAGACTCGTTTTCAAGATATATGAATGTATGTTTTACTTTCGACTGCGTCCATGGACCCTATGTATAATATTTTGGGCTTGCGAACTTTATGTTTTATATAAATGGAATAAAGTATGTTTTATAGTCGTTACGTGTTGAATCTGATATTAGGTTAGTCCAACCTAACACAACTCTATGACTCGGTACGGGTTGCAAAGCCTCAGGCCGAAGATTAGAGGAAACGAGTTTTGAATGGATATTCTGGGTTACAGAATTATGTTTTGCGACTTGGAAAGTCTATTCTCAACCCGTCGTGACACTTCTGAACTTGGCAGAGGAAGGTTGTTCGGGCATGTTCTTGTTTGATTGTTGCCCGGCGACTGATCGATGTCTAAAACAGTTCGGGGGTGTTACATCCGTTCTCGTCCTGTGTTAGAATAATAATGTTTACCATTTTTGACAACATGGTATCGATCGTCGTACGCGGTGTAGTATCGATCGTTGTCGAACGATTGGGATCGATCGACGATGATGGTCTGGTGTCGGTCGACGGTTGGTTGTGCGTATCGATCGGCGACGATGTTGTTGCGTCGAGCGATGTTGAACGTCGACCTCTACGGATGGTGCATTCCAAGTGAGCAGGATCGTCTGAGAACAGCAAGTCTTTCTCCTTGTTGCTTCTGGTACCGCTGGGCATGCACCTGAAAAGACAAGAAAAAGATAATTAGAAAGGGGGTAGAGAAAAGAATAAGAATCAATAAAACTAAATCTAATGGCGATCAAAGCTCCCCGGCAATCGCACCAAATTTGATACCACTCAAATTACCCTAAGGAGTGTTACTCTCATCAAAAGAGGTTCAGATGTAGTACTTAGGGATCGAAGCCACAAGGAGCTAGGGAACAATTAAATCTGGTGTTTATTAATTCTAAGAGTTTGTAAATGTTTAAATGAAATATCAATAGTAACAAGCGAAGTAACTAGTAAATGTAACTTGGTTGGAAATGATATTAGATGCAGGGCCACTATACAGGTGTTGGAGATTATAATACCTATAGGTGCCTATTTGTTGCATGCATGATATATTAGAGCTCAATCGCTTAACTCAGTGATCAGCTGTCGCATGTTTCACTGGTTAACAGGCTAGATCTCGTGTCTCAACGGTTAGTATGTTGACAACGAAAGAGTGTCGATCGATGGTCCTATTGGGACGTCGACCAATACACCTTTGCCAACGTTGATCGATAGTCAGTTGAGGACATCGATCGACGGGTTCTAGCCAGGCCTATGCGCGAGTATGATATGCCCTACTAAGATACTAAATTGGCGGTTTGCCCTCTCTAGCAGTCCTAATATGATAGATAGATGTCAGGATGGGATAACAAGGGTGCTTGAATATGCAATCCTATGATCAAGTTCTAGTTAGCAAGGCTAAAAAAGCAATGAATACAAATCAATCATGAATATCACAACAAGGCAGATCTATAGTTTGGGGCTAATCCCACAACCCTATCTGAACCCTGGATCTAATAATTGAACTACTCAGACATAGCAAAGCAATTCATAACAATGAAGAAATAGAAACTCATAGTATAGATGAAAAGAAATGATAACAAGGAGTTCCAATCACAAGTGATCTTCTCTCCCAAAACTCTCTCTTCTCTCAAAGTAAAACTTGTAACAAAAAAGGTCTCTCTGCCGTCAAAACACTTAGGCAGTATATAATCTACTAGGTTAAAAACTCGTCAGGGCATTTTCGTAATTTGGCTTGGCCTTGGGTTTTAAGTCTGCTGAATCCAAAATGTCGCGTGTCTGATGTCTCGACATCGATCGATGGTACTTGTGTACATCGATCGATATTTATCTTCATCTGTCGAGGCATCTCCTGGTGTCGATCGATAGCACTGGTGCACATCGATCGATTGTTCTTCCTCTCGTCGACCTCTACGTGGTCAGCTCGGGTGAAATGTCCTTTAAGCTCCAAAATGCTCCAAAGTCATAGCTTTACTCCGAAATGCACCTGAACCTGAAAACATACCTAGAAGAGTAGAAAACATAAATATATATATAGTAAAACACCTATATACCATGGATGAAAATGGGTCAAATCCAAGGTATATGACCTTGCAACCGATCAGACCTTGCGACACAACACTCCGGTTAAACTAACCGTCTGTCCGTTCAACTATGCAGCCGGGGACTGTCCACTTGGTTCGGCCTAAGCCTTGAACCAATGGCACCATTTGGAACTCACACCCTTTGGAAACTAGTACCCTTTGGACACACGTGCCTCTTGGCAACTCATGACCCTTGGCAACTCGCACCCATTCAGATGTTCCAACCGTTTGACCTAACCGTCCGTATGGACTGTATGGTCCGTGCGTGTGTCCGGCCTATGGCCAAAGGACCACGCCTTAACCTACACAAGTCATGTACCATTGTGACTGTTCAGGGAAGGGTTTCAACCGTTCAGAAAAGAACAGAGCCGCCCCTATCCAATCGGATCACCTGAGGCCAGTCAGATCAAGTGCGCGCCTAACTCGTCGGTTATGGACCGCGACCGCATTACTCCACCAGAACCACAGTTATAACCAATCCCAACACATCAACAAGGCCACGCCAATGTACAGGAGGAGTAGAAGAAGAAATAGATGAAAAGAATAAGAAGAATAGGACACAATCCAAACGCCCATGGCTAGACCGGTTCGGACTGTCCGATGGTCTTAGCCGATGAGTCGGTGGTTACCCCACTGACCATATCTGACTGAACCACGGGGTTGGAGTCCTTCTCAAGACCTCTCTATATGCCTTGGGTATCCATAACCCCACAGCCTTCTCTCTCCTAAACCGTTCTCCTTGCCGGAGATACTAAACCACCACAACCGACCCTTTTCCGGCCGATCTCTCTCTCTCTCTCTCTCTCTCTCTCTCTTTCTATTTGGCTTCTGCCTTTTGTTTCTAACGAAAACTGAATGCCTATAATTGACAGAGAGGGCCTATATTTATAGAGAATGGGCGGCCAGGACTTGACACACGAACAGGTACAACTTGCTAGGCGAATGGGCATGACTTGACCGAAAGGTTGCAACCTTGGCCACTTGCACCGCATCTCCCATAACTGCCCTTTATTGGGTCGGTCCTGAGCCCAAAGAGAAACCCAGGCCTTCTGGACATAGCCCACGGACTTGATCATTCTCAACCGTAGGTCAAACTCCGACTTGGTTGTACGGCGACCATGGTCCTCTCTTGGACATGGTTAACTTCGGCTCTGCCATCTCGGCCGGAGCCAAAGAAACGGACTCTAGGACAGCGGAGCTGTCCCTGGTTCCAGTTCAATCAGAAAGGGATCAGACCTATCAGGGGGGACACCCTGTAGCACCTGAAACACATCCTGGAACTCGGACACCAACGAATCCTCGCGTGGGTCTAACAGAAAACCAGAACTGTCAGGCTCTGTAGTTGTAATTGTAGCCAAGAATGACTGACAACCCTGTTCCAGCATCCGAATCACTCGAACTGCTGAAACCACTACTTTCTCTTGAGCCTGACACAGACCTTGGTACTCTACCGGGTGAAGTCCATTCTCCAATTGCACACGACCCTTATGGCAATCGAGAGTGGCTCGCTACTTTCCCAACCAATCCGTACCTAAGATCACTTCTTGATTCTCTAGGTGGTCACATACCAGATTCACAGGGAAGACCTTTCCCTGGATCTGTTATGGGATATTCGACATGAGACCTAGTGAGTTCATGGCTTGCCCACTGGCTGCCCTCACTATCCCAAAATTATCACCAGCATCCAGACAGAACATACCCTTTCCGACCAGTCCCGGACTCACAAAACATATGTGTAGCCCCTGCGTCGGAAAGTACGTGGGTTTTTACCCCACCGACCATGAGGGTTCCTATCAGAGACCCCATCAGAATCCCCTAGACTACATTCTAGGTTCCAGACCAAGCATCACTAATTGAATGTAAGAAGATAAATTTAGAGATTGCCAGAGATCAAATCAAAAGATCCGGAAGCTCCGTCGTCTCGTGACAGTTTATACCTCGGTGTTGTGGTTGGTTTGCCTTGGGACGCCTTGCCTGTGTCTCCACGGCCCTTCCCCTGACTTCCCTGCAGCTTGGGACACTCCGATTGGAAATGTCCTTGCTAGCCACAATGGAAACAAGTCATCTGGCCGCTTCTACCAGACAGGTTCGGTCGAGGACAGTTCTGAACCCCATGGTCCATGCTGCCACAACGAACACAAGCCTCCTTGGCCTTCCAGCACTCACCAGGGTGGTTCCGTCCACATTTGGAACACGCAGGTCGGCCACCAGAGGTCTTGCCTCCGTCCACCCGGTCCCATTTTCTCTTTTTATCATTAGTCTTGCCCGATGGGCCAGACGGTGGCTTACCCTTAAGCTTAGCTTCTTCAGCCAAGTTAGACTCCAACAAAGCCACCCGTTCCACTTCCAGTGGGTACCTAGATGAGTAGGATTTCGGTTTGATCACACATTTGGAAAATGTCCCATACCATTCTCTTAAGCGTCTTACTATTGTAAATGCTCACACCATTCACAACAGCAACTATAATATACCTCAATGCCCATCATACTAAGATACTTAACATCATGTTCTTCCAATGATTGGAACGAACACCCTGAGTTTCCTCATTCTTTCTTTGGACGGATTCAGATTGGAATTGATTCATTCCATCTGACTCGATCAATGGAAACCTACCTTGACTTATACCGAGTCCTAACTGATCCATCTGATCAGAAGTCCACTCGTGTACTGGTCATGTAGTGTCTCCCTTGAGTCAGATTTTAATATTGCATATGCTTTACTTATTATGAACAGCCATCAAGGGATAACACTTAACTTCAGTAGAATGCTACATGTTTATTTCAACCTAAGCCACTCTCTGGTCCATGTTACTTCCCTTGTTTAGGTCATCCATAAACAAGTCTTGCATTGCTTCCATCCCTTCCAACCCGTCTATTACTTCAAAATACTAGATCGACCAACCTTTCTGTTTTTAGGTTCTTGCCCTTGGGAACTGTATCTTGGCTAAGCAGGTTCACCTTAGAATTCCCACATTCGCAAGCATGATACCCTAGCTTGCCTCAACTCTTTCTTGGCTCACCCCAACTAAGGTTTCATAGTCATCATAGTTTTCAGAAATAATTTCGGTTTGGAAACCGACATCATAGAGCGTTGTCCTAAACAGGATCAAGCATGCTCTGATACCAACTTGTAACACCCAGATCCGGCCGACTAGGCCGTGGTCAAAGGCTTACGTCGCTCGGTCCACTTCCTGGCTGAACCTCTTAATTTTTGCCCTTTATTTATAATATCGCCTAAAGGCAAGGGCTAACTTAAACCTTAGCTAAAGACTTCCCTAGTCATTAATAGCATAGATCCTTTCAACAGATACACAGAAGATTATTCTCTAGTTAACCATTGGTCTAAAACCAATCTAACACTTGTCTGGTCGAATCACCTTAGCCTTGGCCAGTTTACTCAACTACCAATTAGCTTAAAGGTCAATCCTAAACCCAAACCAAGCCATACGATTCTGAGGTTTGATTCCCCTAAACCATTCTATCTAGATCTACATAAGTAAATGCTAGATCATACCTTTGCCAAATCTATGGAGCTTATTAGCTCATCAGTCCTACATTGACTCGAATTGCTCTTGCTTAACAGCTGGACCACGATCACTCAATGATCTTACTTTAGGTCCTTATCTTGACTCCTGCATCTAACAGCTCCCCTAGGTACTTAGTCATTCAACCAACCATCCCCTCAGA
Source organism: Brassica rapa (assembly GCF_000309985.2). Taxonomy (NCBI): domain Eukaryota; kingdom Viridiplantae; phylum Streptophyta; class Magnoliopsida; order Brassicales; family Brassicaceae; genus Brassica; species Brassica rapa. The sequence goes on along the minus strand of NW_022610330.1, from coordinate 20,735 downwards.
CATAAATAACCTTTGAGAAGTATTCGAAAGGATAAGGATATGTATTTGGCCTATCTCGGCTCAAGCACAATCCGAAATCCTTTTGCATTATAGGCAATAGTACCTAAGTCAATTAACCAACCATCCTCACATGACTTGGAACTGATGAGTCATCATCTGGCCTGACCGGCCTTGGGACTTAATCCAGACAACAGATATGACTTGTTCATACCAACCGATGCATTCATTAATCAGGTTAGTACTGACACCTTAGACCATCATCCAGAGGTCAGGTCGTCCATACTCAACCATGATCAGATCTTACATGGCCTTCCTTGAACAATCACACTTAGGCTCAGTACCTATGGTCTACGACACATAGTACTAGCCATACACTTCGTCATGACTCTTAACCAATCTCGAAGTTATCAACACCAAGGTTGATATCTAAAAGCATCACATCAATATTCTTACTCCAGCAACGTGACTATCCATACTAGTGTTCGGCCATCGGACCATCGTCATGAAACATGATCCGACCACTATATAAGGTTAACCTTCTTTCTCGACCATGGAACACTTGCCTTGATGTCCTAAGACTGGCTGGTACGTTTCCTCGAACCATGGCCGTCCCGACAATCCTATCCAGGATTGGGGGCGTGACAATAGGCGTGATCCTATCCTGTTTGCTGAAAGAAGAGCCACCTGATGAACAATCCATTCCCAAACCGAAACAATATCAAGGTAAGTCCTTAGAATCTCAAAAGAATATGAAAGCTGACTTGCTCTATCTTGGTGCAGGTTATCCAGTTTCGAGGATGAAAATTTGTCAAGGGGGAGGGTATGATGCGGCCATCAAATAAGCAGCTGAACCAGAGGTCGACCCAACACCCTACTCAACCAATCAAGGCGCCAACCAGGACATACGTGCACTAAAAATGCCATATCTTACAAACCAGGAGGGTTTAAATCACGAGGCTAATTTGTATGTATTCTACACTCAAGAAGGAGTCCATGCCAATTGGAATCTGACCAAAATATTCACGGAGCAAGAAGTTATGAATTTTACAATTCAGAGGTTTCTCAGCCTGTCCATCTGCGAGTATGCGACTTTAGAAGAGGATTCAAGCCCAAATAAGAAGCAGCCTGAACCAAAAGAAGTTTATTCGCTTTCCAGAAAGCCCAAGATCTCGAGAAATGGTCAAGGAAATTGGAAGATATGATCAATTTCCCAAAACCAGCCAAACCAGCTCTACACTTGCCTTATTTGGAAGATCCAGGTTTCACATCAAACCAACCTCAGGAATGGCAAACAGGAGACCTTCTAAGTCATTCAGAGGCACTCCACAACATCATAGGAAGCACCATGCCACAATGGATCAGGCGGATCCCAATCAAACCAAAAGATCAAGCCGGTTTGCATCAATTGGCCAAACCGACATAATTTAAGGAAAGTCTTCAACCAATTCAACTTGGTTCGACCCAGGGCTATCTATGGGAACCAGGAGATACTCTAGACCATTCTGAAGATATCCAAGACGTCCTCAGCTGCACCAGCACCTAGGATATCAGGCGGATCTCTCTTCCCATCAACCTTCCATATTTGGCAACATCTACACTAAATGCCTTGGAGGTGTTTCTACAGATTTTTGCCCAAGACCAACGGCCATATTCTCTTCTACTGTTGTAGTACCCACGACTGAGGTTCCCATCATCCGCAAATGTCCTACCACAAGGTCCGGCTCAAGGGTTATAAAAGCTGGATTTGCCAAAGCTGTCCAGGAGTTGCTTGCAGAGGAACAAACCGGATTCAAGCAACTATTGATCCAGGAGTTGTCTGACTTAAAGCTGGAAGACACCGGTGAACCATTAGAGGTTGCAGACCCTTCCATTCAAGCCAGTTCTCCTCCATCGGCCAGAATGAAGCCGGCCTGATCATTTCCACCTTCATGCTCAATCCATCCAACCAACTTGCTTCCGGTTCAGAGATATAGCCGACCATCAGAAGGAGTAGTATGTGTTGTACTCTTTTTCCTTATCGGGTTTTGTCCCACTGGGTTTTCCCGAAAGGTTTTAATGAGGCAACATGCAAGCATACTATGAGTTCTGATCCGGACATCTCAAACCGCGACCGGTCTACTGTTTTTCTTTAATTTATTTCGGTTAAGACTTTGGCCATTTGTCTAGGCCTTTTTATCTTTTAAAGTCCATTGACGAACACCTATTTAAACCCTTGTAGTTGCCAATTTTCGGCTAAGTCTTTATGAAATCGTTTTTGCTTTAGTAAAGAAACCCTAACTCTTTCAGTTGTGTGAAACCATTGAGAGTAGCCGTCTGACATATCAAATAGCCGATCCATTGTTCTTTGTGGAGTCCTTCGATCCATTCAATTCCTTGTCCGAATCTTGAGAGAGACATACGTCCAGCAAGAGTCGGATCCATATCTATCCTTCCATCCGTCCTTGGCATCTTGTTGAGAGAGACACACGTCCAGCAACAGATTCCATCCGCCAAACTTCTCTTTTCTCTATCTTTTGTTCTAGATTTCATTCATCCATTCTATAAAACCCAAAAGAATCATATCTTGCTTATTTAACATTCATCCATTAGTCTCTCGGTTTCTGTTCTTGTTTCTATTGAAAACTCATAAAAGTTCACATTTGTTTCAGGTACAACCACAAACAAGAGACGACCCGGCCGGTACCGTCCATCCGAGCCAAGGCTGAACCGCGGAACGGCCATCCAACCGTCCGTCCGTCCGTCCATCCGACCATCCGTCCTGTGCCTACAACATTTTGGTATCAGTGCTGAAGTTTCCTGTGAAACTCAGTTCTTTCTGAACCCTAGCCGTCGCAGTTCAAAAAAAAATATTTACTTTCCTTATTTTGAAATTTTTGGATTGTTCTCCAAGTTTTCGATTTTGCATTTTAAAAAAAAAATAAAATAGTTTTGCTTTCTTTCCAAGTTTTCGAAAATCAAAAAAAATATTCCCACTTTCCTTTTTTAATCTTGATTCGATTTTCATCTTTAAATTCTGCATTTACTCTTTGTCTTGGTCGATACTCTAGTACCCGACCCAAGCCTCTATTTAAACCCTCTTGCCTTTGATCTTTTCTTTGAGTATCTTTTTCAGAAACTATGGGTGATGTAGGTCAAGACCAAGCGGCCATAAACGCTCAGCTCCTAGCTGACAATGAAGAGCTGAGGGCGATTCTTAGGGCTATCACCGCCGAGCTTGCTCAGCTATGGCAGGGAGGCAGGCCCAACGGACCTCGACCACCCGGAAGGAATCAGCCGGATCCGCATGACACTGACTCGGACGCAGACAGTACTGATTATACGCGCAGTCAGGACGAGGAGAGGCCAAACCGGGGAGGGAGGAGGAACGCGCGAGGACCCCGGGCCCAAGACCTCATGGACAAAGGCTACATCCGCGAGAGCCTTAGCCCCTGTGCGGTCCCGGTTCTATGGTGCCTAAGAAGGATGGAACGTGGCGCATGTGTGTGGACTGCCGAGCCATCAACAACATAACCATCAAATATCGGTACCCTATACCTAGATTAGATGATATGTTGGATGAACTGAGTGGGTCTGTTGTGTTTTCTAAGATTGATCTCAGGAGTGGGTACCATCAAGTTCGCATGAAGGAAGGAGATGAGTGGAAAACCGCCTTCATGACCAAGCAAGGAATGTACGAGTGGCTGGTGATGCCGTTTGGCCTTACCAACGCCCCTAGCACATTCATGAGGCTCATGAACGAGGTCCTCCGACCTTACATTGGAAAATTTGTGGTTGTATACTTTATTGACATCCTGATTTACAGCAGGTCCTTAACTGAATACATTGGACATCTAGAACAGGTTTTGAAAGCCTTGAGGCAAGAAGGCCTTTATGCTAACCTTAAGAAATGTGTTTTCTGCACTGATCAGTTGGTATTTTTAGGCTTTGTTGTGAGTTCACAGGGACTGAAGGTTGATGAGGAGAAAATCAAGGCGATACAAGACTGGCCGACCCCGACCACGATCGGACATGTCCGCAGTTTCCATGGACTGGCCAGTTTCTATCGACGATTTGTGAAGGATTTCAGTACCATTGCAGCCCCAATGACCTCCGTGATCAAGAAGAATGTACCCTTTACTTGGGGTCCTGCCCAAGAGGAGTCTTTCAACAGGCTTAAATATAGTTTGACACATGCACCGGTCCTAACTCTTCCTGATTTTGATAAACCTTTTGAGGTTGAGTGTGATGCTTCAGGGACAGGAATAGGAGCCGTACTGACCCAAGGAGGCCGGCCAGTGGCTTTCTTTAGTGAGAAATTGAGTGGAGCTGCCCTCAATTACCCTACCTATGATAAAGACCTATATGCTCTATTAAGGTCACTTGAAACTTGGCAACATTATCTTCTGTCTAAAGAGTTTATTATCCATACAGATCACGAGACTCTTAAGCATTTGAGGGGCCAGACCACACTCAAGAAGAGGCATGCTAGGTGGCTGGAGTTTGTGGAGACTTTTCCCTATGTGATCAAGTACAAGAAGGGAAAGGACAACGTAGTGGCAGACGCTCTATCCCGGCGCCACACACTCATTACCACCATGGAGGCTAAGATCATGGGTTTTGAACAACTTAAAATGTCTTATGAAACTGACCCGGATTTTTCTGAGCTTTACAGTAACACGGCTAAGGGAGCCTTTGCGCCAAGTGCACTGTCTGTCTCAAAACAAAATCCAGGTCGCATCCTTATGGTTTTCACATGCCTTTACCTATTCCTATTGCACCATGGGTCGACCTGTCTATGGACTTTGTGCTGGGCTTGCCCAAGATAGAACACAAGGATTCTATTTTTGTTGTAGTGGACAGGTTCTCCAAGATGGCACATTTCATTCCGTGCTCCAAGACCAATGATGCAAGCCAAACCGCTGATCTCTTCTTCAAGGAAGTGGTACGCTTACATGGAGTGCCTCGTACCATTGTATCCGACCGAGACACAAAATTCCTCAGCCACTTCTGGAGGACATTGTGGAAAAAGCTTGGAACCAAGCTCCTAAACCGTTGGATGGTTGGTTCATGCCTTTGGCATTTTTCGCAATTTCGTGCGAATTTCTCGCAATCTCCGATCATTGTTGGCCAATAGTATCCATGGCGTTTGATTTTCACGGCTAGTGATCTTCCGCCGGAATGGTTGCCGCAGGAGCCGGAATGTATTTCCTCCATTACTTTTCTCGCCTTTTCTCCTTCCAGGCACGTCATGAGTGGTCCGGAGAATCTCCATTTGTAGATTTCGCCGTCCATTGTTACGTAGCGTGTGGCCTGTGTTCGGACCTTGCGAGCTGCCCATTTTTCAACGGGCAGTTGCCCGTCGACAATGTAGTCTCGAATCGTCTGAAGCCATGGGGTATCACAGCCGTAATCAGATTACTCTGATGGTGGCGGTATCGTAATTTCTTCTTCCTCGTCATCTTGACCCTCTATGAGATTGACGACGATTGGTGGTCCGATGCTCGGATGTTCGATGAACTCGACCGGAATTACCCTTTTGAGTCCTGGATCGGAACTTGATGCTAGGGCCGCGAGGGCATCCGCCTGGACATTCTTGGAGCGGGGGATCCGCGTAAGGGCAAAACAGTCAAAGTCTTGAGCTAGACCTTGGACCAATTTGAGGTACGCGTCCATCCTTTCGTCTCTGGCTTCATACTCTCCGCTGAATTGACTGGCCACTAACTGGGAGTCGCAGTATGCGTGGAGATTACGTATTTTTAAGCCGTGAGCCAAACGTAGCCCTGCGATTAATGCTTCGTATTCGGCCTCGTTGTTTGAGGCATGGAATTCCAGCCTGAACGATTGTTCCAAGATCTCGCTCGTTGGAGATGTGAGACGGATTCCGATACCCGATCCTTGCTTGAATGAGGATCCGTCGAAGTGGAGGAGCCAGGTGGAATTTGGTTATTGTTCCCGTTGGAAGTTCGACCAAGAAGTCTGCGAGCACTTGTGATTTTGCGCTCGTCCTCGGTCGGTATTCGATGTCATACTCGCTCAACTCGACCGCCCACTTAGCCAGTCGACCTGATTGACTTGGGCTATGCAAAATTGTCCGTAAGAGAAAAGTCGTGAGGATGACGATTGTGTGGGATTGGAAATATGGTCTTAGTTTTCGGGCCGATGTTACGATCGCGCATGCCAATTTTTTCATCAATGGATACCTAGATTCGGCATCCAGCAAGGTTTTGCTTATGTAGAAAATAGGTTTCTGCTCCCCGCGTTCTTCCCTGATCAGGACTCCGCTTACGGCCGTTGCCGACACAGCGATGTACAAGAATAAAGGCTCCCCTTCCACGGGTTTTGCGAGGACTGGAGGAGTAGCTAAATAACGCTTCAGCTGTAGGAAGGCGTTATCGCACTCTTCCGACCATTCAAATTTTTTATTTCCTCACAGGACGTCGTAGAAGGGCAGGCACTTATCTGTTGATCGTGAAATAAATCGGTTAAGCGCTGCAATTCTGCCGGTCAGTCTTTGGACTTCCCGCTTATTCTTTGGTGAAGCCATCTCGATTAGTGCGTTGATCTGTTTTGGATTTGCTTCGATGCCGCGGTATGTGACCAAGTAGCCGAGGAATTCCCCTGATGCCACAGCGAATCTACATTTTGTCGGGTTGAGCTTCATGTTATGGGAATTTAGTTGTGAAAAGCATTCTTCGAGATGTGACACGTGATCTCTTGCTTTGAGGGATTTGACGAGCATGTCGTCGATATAGACCTCCATCGTTTTTCCGAGTTGTTTGGAGAACATTCGGTTCACGAGTCGTTGGTAAGTTGCACCAGCGTTTTTGAGGCCGAAGGGCATTACCTTATAGCAATAAGTTCCGTGATCGGTAATGAACGCAGTCTTCTCACGATCGTCGGGATTCATCCTAATTTGATTATAACCTGAGAAGACATCCATGAAGGATAAGAGTTTGTTGCCCGCTGTTGCTTCTACCAATCGATCGATATGTGGTAGAGGGAAGCTATCCTTTGGACATGCCTTGTTTAGGTCGGTAAAATCCACGCAAACTTGCCACTTCCCGTTCTTCTTTTTGACTACTACGGGGTTGGCGAGCCAGTCCGGGTATCTTACTTCTGTTATCGACCCAACTTTAAGCAATTTTTCGACCTCATCGTTTACTGCGGCAGCACGTTTGGGTCCTAGCTTCCGTCTTTTCGTGACATGTTATGTTAATGTCGATTCCTGGTATAACTTCCGCAGCCCATGCGAAATTATTGAGGTTCTTTTTAAGACAGGTTATGAGTTCTGTCCTTAAAGGCTCGCGGAGATTGGCTCCAATCTCGATGCAGCGTTCTGGGAAGGCTTCGTCGAGACAGATCGTTACCACGGGTTCGCATGTTGGCTCGCGTTTTTCATCTAGAGCTGCGATGCTGCGAGATTGCCAGAAGAATTCCGCTGAATCCTGACTTCGCGTATCTTTGCTGGAGGTCTTTTTCTCCACTTTTCTAGGAGTGATTTCGAGGATCGGTCTCTTTCATTTTAGTTCCGCGGTGAAACAAACCTGTGAAACTCTCGGATTTCCCCAAATTATCTCGACTCCGTTAGGGGTCGGGAACTTGAGGCAAAGATGGTAGGTTGATGGGATTGCGCGCATGGTGTTTAGCCATGGCGTTCCCATGATAACGTTGTAAGATGCGGGACGGTCAACGACTAGAAATTCTGTGACGTTCGTCACGGTTCCGGCTTTGACAGCGAGACTAATCGATCCATAGGCCATAGTCGTTTCCCTCGAAAGTCCTAGCAGTGGGCTTGGGTGTTTCGTGACTTTGGATTGATTGATCCCCATCTTTTCAAGAGTGTCTTTGAAGATGATATAGGCCGAGCTTCCGGTATCGATTAGCACTCTAGCGACGTCGACATCTCGAATCGTTAACTCGATAACAAGGAGATCTTTTCGAGGTTTGGCTCTATCGATCGTTGCTCCCCCCTGAATGAGATGACGTTCACACACGTCGAATCTTGCATACCGTTCCTGATCGTTGAGTGGCTTTTGCGGGTTAGATTGATCCGTAAGTCCCCCTCCTTCTAGCGCCAAACTGTGGGAACCGAAATTCGCACTGTCGATTTCCGTTTAAATAAGGAAACTAGGAAAACCCTAATTTCCCAGAGGACCCGGATATCTGCTAATTACGACACGTCAAGCCATCAGAAAACGAGAATAACAACGATAAAGTATAAGAAATCGAAAAAGAGAGCAAAGAAGATCTTATTCCGAATTTGCGTATGAGCGTTTACAACAAGGTATAAGCCTGGGCTCGAGAGCTGTCGGCGAGATTCCTAGTTCTAGTAACCCTAAGACGGCTAAACCTAATTGAGTCGCAGCTCGAAATAACAAAAACGGAAAATTGCCTAAATTTGTCTAAGTGCTAAGTTTGCTCTGAAAAAAAGTTCTCTCCCATGCTCCTCGCCTAGGACTCCTTATATACTAGCTCCAAGGTCGGTTTACGCTTTTACTCTTCTGCCCTTAAGCCGTCATAGCATAAAAATAGAGATATTCCATTTTCCCGATCTTCACAATTATCTTCAAAACTTCCGTATTTATCCGCGGAAACTTGACATTTATCCTTCCTTGTGGACCAAGCGTAAACCGTGCTGCGGTTTACGGGCTTTAGGTTAAAAAATCGTAGGATGGGCCCCGAGTCGTGTTTTAGGTCCCTTTGGGCCGTCTTCCGACTCGACACGTTTACTACGATATATTTTTGATAAGGAACGAACTTTCCGCGGTTTCTAATCCGCGAAGTTTGATCGATGAGTTTTGATAGCAGAAAACATGGACTGAGCTTGCTACGGTCTTCGGGAGATAGCATTCGAAGGTTTGACGAGAATGCATGGATTGGTGTCGTATCGATGTTCGGAAGGGTTCAATCGCTACACAGCGACCAAACTTGGCTCGAGCCCAGTCGCTACGTAGCGACCGAGCTTTGGCTTGAGCTTGGTCGCTATGTAGCGACCGTGCGGGACGAACGCTCGGTCGCTACGTAGCGACCGAGCTTTGGCTTGAGCTCGGTCGCTAGGTAGCGACCGAGCGGGACGATCGCCCGGTCGCTACGTAGCGACCGAGCGGGACGAGCGCTCGGTCGCTACGTAGTGACCGAGATTTGGCTTGAGCTCGGTCGCTACTTAGCGACCGAGTTTTGGCTCGAACTCGGTCGCTACGTAGCGACCGAGCGGGACGATCGCTCGGTCGCTACATAGCGACCGAGCTTGGCCGAGCTCGGTTGCTACGTAGCGACCGAGCTTGGGCTCGAGCTCGGTCGCTTTGTAGTGACCGAGCGGGATGCTGCATAACGACCTGTTTCGAGCTTTCGTCGGACATCTCGATTCTTTCTTCCGTAAAGCTTTTTCGTAAGGAAGAATCTATTTCGAAAAGTACTCTTCGGAGAAATTCTTATTTTCTTCCTCGGACGTTTTGAATGTTAAATTTGTCGTAACCGTTTTTGACCCCAACAGATGAGATCGCTCGAAGTCCGTTCTCTCGCCGCTTTAGGTTATTCCTTTTAGTCGCGAGATTACTTATCATGCCCTGATCTTTTTCTTATATTTTCAGGAGAGTGGAGATCAGATCTTCCAAGCATTCCTCCCACTCGCACCAAGCGGCTAAACATCTTTCCGAAGGATATTCAGAAACAAATTTCCAAGGCAAAGAGGATGGGCACTCTTCCCGATTTAAGCGTGATGATAGCTGCCAAGCTGGGGCTAACTGGCGTGGAGGGACCTTTGGTGACGGTTCCTCACGCCGACGATGTTCTCCCTTCTGGCACCAGAGGTGCGGGGAAGGGCAAGAAGAGGAAGAGAGGCGGTTCGGGGGTCGAGAGGAGCGCCGAGGAGACAAATGACGTCCCTCCTTCTGGTGAACCCCAGAAGAAGAAGAAGAAGAAGAAGACGAAGAAGAGGTCTGTCGGCGAGCAGTCGGAGAATGCTGACGAGCCGACTGAACGAGAGGAGGGGGATGTTCAGAAAAAAAAAACATCAGCCCGACGAGGAGGTTCTGGGGCTGAGATCTCGGGAGAACGAAACGACAAGGAGGGAGCTACCGAAGGAGAGGAGCTCGAGACTTCTCTTAACGCCGCCCGTCCAGACGGTTCTGAAGAGGACAGCGAGGGATCACCACTTCTGAAAAGAAGGCGCAATGACGAAGTCGATGACGAGGCACGGTCTCCTGCTCCGGTGTCTCCTCGTGAGAGGACTCCGGTTCCCATCGGGGAAGGGGCTGTCCAGATCGGTACTTCTTCCCGCAGCACCGCCGTCTTAAGGAGGGTGCCCAGAGTCAACTTCCCTGACAAGGTCGACTTTCATTACGTGGGACCGACCCCCTTAGTATATGTCCCAGAGAAATGCGGAGAGCTTCTCTGCCAACTAAGAGGAAGGGCGAAGCCTCTACCTGCCGTGAAGGACCTTATCTTCGGGAGCGAATACAAGGAAGCTGCGAGGGCCAAGTTGTTGGTAAACGGCTCGGTCCCTCTTATATTTACCTTGTTTTGTTCCTTAACTTTTAGTTTCTTATAATTTCCGTTGCGTCGCACGTCCAGGGGGATAGCACGATGAACATCGTGATTGATAAGTATGACACCACCCTGAAGGGAGCTTTGGACGAACTTGAGCTGGCTAAGAGGGAGTTCGCTGAAAAGGAGGAGGCTTCTACTCGTCAGCTAAATGAGTCAAGGGCTGATCTTGAGAGGCTCAATGGGATGGTAGGTCGCGTCATTGCTCGGAGAGATGAGTTTAAAGCCGAGTTAGAGGCGTCCCGAGGAGTCATCCACGAGCTTGAGCGGAAGAACGCTGAACTCGAGAGCGAGAGGGCTTCGCTCGCCGCGACTCATGAGTGAGAGATGAACCGTCTCAGAGATTCCAGGATTCTGGAGGTGACAAGAGAAAGGGGGAGAGTCGAAGCTGAGATGGCTGCTAAAGCCAATCGTCGCTTTGCTAAGATTCGTTCCCGAGAGGAGCGACAAGGTCCTTACGACGAGGCCCGGTTGCTCCACAGGCCTTCGAGACTAGGAAGTGCTTTGAGGTCTTGAAGGGGGCTGGGAATGACATCCCGCAAGCCACTATCGAGATGTTCGCTGAGCACGAAAGATGATATGAGCAGGAGGTTGAGAAGCTTAAGGTGGGTGAAATACCCGAGGGAGATCTCAAGCTTTCTCCTCTCGTGCTGGAGTCTCAGTTCGTGGAGGCTTGGATCTTGGCAGGCCTCGATCCGTATGGTTCCAACGCCGGCTTAATCGACCCAAAGACTGCAGCAAATCTCCATGTTTCGTCTACTCGTCCGATCGATTCGATCGAAGGATGTGGTGAAGACCCGACGCCTCCTGTCGAGAATCCTTCGATCGCCCCTGAGGAAGAAGCACTTAGTCGGGGAACTCGAGTTGTTGGAAGTAACGCTCCCTCTTCGTGCTCTCGGACACTTCAGCTGAGGGTCGCGACACGACGCCACCAGAGGAATCTCGTCGAGGCAATGAGGAGGAAACTGGCGAGACTCTGGAAGAAGCGCGTACCTCTCCAGCTGCCCGTGAATTGAGTGTCAGGGCTTCGGAGCTCTCCGCCCTCAACGACCGTGAAAGCGATCGAGAGAACTAGCTTCTCTTGTATGTTGTTTCCTTTAAGTCCCGGAGGACGTGTGTTGTCGTTTAAACTTTGGCCCTTTGAGGCTTTTATCCTGTTGTCTTTTCTTTTGAATTTTCGACTCTTTGACTTTGAATCATATCGACTTGTTGTCTTTATTATATTTCTATCAAATCACCGACTTTGTCTCGGACTTAGATATATTTTAATTTTGGACAAGTCCTTTGTCTCGATATTGTATACGTCTATCAAATGCATGATTACTCAAGATTTGAAGTGACATTGTTCTTTTAGTACAAACGTTATCGAGATGTCGGATCGTTGTCGTATTAAGCTCGTTATGACTTTGTCTCGGTCGTTCTCCTCGACTCGCAATCATTTGTCACTTGAGTTTTGTCAATAATTATGAGTTCTTGACGCTGACGGTTCCAAGTCGATCCTGACGTAATTTCTAAGCGTTCAGTTGGCCAGACCTTACTTAGTAAATTATAGGATGAATTAGAGTCATTGTCTCGGCCGTATTGGTTCGAGCCGTAATACGGTCGATTCCCGTGAACACGTGTCTGATCAGGACATATCCAATGTGGGATGCGAGTGCCAGTACATTTGTTCGAGAAGCCGGGGCATGCTCGTGTAGGCATCGCTTAAGTGATTATCTGTTATGAAGATCAACTCCTTGGGAGGGAGTTTGTTGTTTTTTTTATATTTCGGCTGGACCCTTTTCTTTAGGCTGCCTACGTACCCCTTTGCGGGGATCAAGCCATTCGTAGTTCTTATTTTGTGAGTAAAAGTGGCCTTAGAGGCGTATTTACTCGGTTTTTGTTTTTTTTTTTAACAGGCGAGCGAACGTGACCGTTGGTCGTTCTTTCACCGTTTCAAGGAGCGAGTAAAAGTGGCCTTAGAGACGCATTTACTTGGTACGGCGTTCATTTGCTTAGGAATGAAAGAGGTGGAGGTGTTTGGAGTTCCAAGCTCGCGGTACTGCTTCGCCTGTTGGAGTCTCGAGGCGGTATACTCCTGGTTTGATGACTTCGACTATCTTGTAGGGTCCTTCCCAGTTGGCTTTGAGCTTGCCGGCTTTCCATTCCTTAGTATTTTCGAATACCTTTCTCAAGACAAGGTTGCCCATTTCGAGAGGACGCGATTTGACCTTTTTGTTGTAGTAACTCTTGATTTGATGCTGGTAATTCTGGATGCGGAGTAGTGCCTGGTCGCGCTTTTCCTCGATGTCGTCGAGTGCATCGAGCAGCATGTCGCGGTTGAGTTTGACGTTTTGCGGCATTCGCGATCGGCACAGACTTGTCACATTCACTTCTGCGGGAGCCATTTCCTCGATGCCATAGGCCATCGAGAAGGGTGTGGCCTTCGTCGCTCCGCGAGAAGTTGTTCTATGGGACCACAGGACACCATCTAGTTCATCTGCCCAGCAACCTTTTTTTAAGTCGAGTCGTTTCTTCAGACCGTCAATGATGGTCTTGTTCGTTGACTCGGCTTGGCCGTTACTTTGCGGGTTTCTCGGGGTCGACATGTTGAGTCGAATTCGCCACCTGTCGCAGAATCCTTTGAAATGATGCGAGATGAATTGCGAACCGTTGTCTGTGATGATCTCATACGGGAGCCCGTGTCGGCAGATTATGTTCTTCCAGACGAAGTTTTGCACCTCCTTGTCAATGATGCTGGCGTAAGCTTCTGCTTCGACCCACTTGGTGAAGTAGTCTGTGAGGACCAGGATAAACTTCTTTTGTCAAGATGCCGGCATCGGACCGATGATATCCATTCCCCATCGCATGAATGGGTATGGATCAGTTAGGGTGTGAAGGAACTCTGTCGGGCTATGTATGGTGGAGGCGTGACGCTGGCATTTGTGGCACTTGCGCACGTACGTCTCGCAGTCGGCGTTCATGGTTGGCCAGTAGAATCCGAGATTCTTTACTTTTAATGCTAGAACTCGTCCGCCATGACAAGTTTCATTTCTTCGCCGGCGATACATTTGAGTAGTACCTTTATCGCGGTCCATCGGTGTAGTTCTCCGCCCATGACGACGTAGTGTGCGCTGCATCGCTTCAGTAGCCATGCATCCCATTTTTCGGCGGGCAGTAGGCCTTCAGCAAGATAATCGACGAGTTCTTTGGGCCAATCCGTTGACTGATCGTCTTGCGTGGGGGGCTGCGCTTCATCGATGTCCATCGCTTCGCTGATCGCTGCTGCAATCGCAATCTGCTATGCTTGCGTGTTGATGCTCGATTTCTCGATTTTGTGGATTGGGATTGACCTCTTGACTTGATCGTGCAGCTTGCTACCTAGGGCGGCGAGGGCGTCGGCACAGAAATTTTCTCCGCGAGGAACCTTCGTTAGTTCGAAGAACACGAAGTCCCGCATGAGATCTTGGATGAGTTTGAGGTAAGCGTCCATCCTCTCGTTGCGGACGTCGTAATCGCCGAGGTACTGGCTTACGACGAGTTGAGAGTCGCAGTAAGTGCTGATCCCTTTGGCTTTCACTGCCTTGGCGAGACGGAGTCCGGCGATAAGGGATTCGTACTCAGCTTTGTTGTTCGATGCCGCGAAACCAAAACTGAATGATTGCCGGATGAGTTCTCCTGTCGGTGATTGCAGTTGCACTCCCGCTCCCGAACCTTTACTCGTGGATGAACCGTCTACATGTAGGAGCCAGTTTACATTTGGTAGGATGAGGTCTTGCTCCAGCTCTGGCATTAACTCGATCAAGAAGTCGGCGAAGACATGTGACTTTGCTGCTGTGCGATTCTTGTACACGATGTCATGTTCGCTCAGCTCCATCGCCCATTTAGTCAACCGTCCCGATTGGTTAGTATTCTGCATAACCGTTTGGAGCGGTTGATTAGATAGTACTTCGATCGTGTGCGACTGAAAGTAGGGTCGCAGTTTTCTGGCCGAGGTTACGACAGCTAAGGCCATCTTTTCGAGTGTTGGGTATCTCGTCTCCGGCTCGGTCATTCTTTTACTTGTGTAAAAGATTGGTTTCTGCTCTCCCTGATCTTCTCGAATGAGTACGCTGCTGACGGCGGAAGATGTGACGGCTATGTAGAGAGACAATGTGTCGCCGGCTTCCGGCTTCGATAGTACTGGGGGGGGGGGGTTGTGAGGTAGTGCTTGAGTTGGTTGAACGCCTCCTCGCATTTTTCGTCCCAGACGAACCTCTTGTTGCCCCTTAGTAGTTCGTAGAAGGGGAGACAGTTATCGGTTGACCGCGAAATGAACCTGGTTATAGCTGCTATACGTCTGGTTAGTCGCTGCACTTCACGGCTGTTCTTTGGCTGGGAAGGTCGAGGATCGCCGAGATTTGTTTGGGATTAGCTTCGATCCCTCGCTGAGTGACAATGTAGCCGAGGAATTCACCCGAGGTGACACCAAAGGTACACTTGGCCGGGTTGAGCTTCATCCCATAGTCGTTCAAGATCTTGAAGCAGTCGCGTAAGTTGCTTAGTTGATCGTCGGCTTTGAGTGATTTGACTAACATGTCATCGATATACACCTCCATGGTGTTGCCGAGCTGATCAGCGAACATTCGGTTGACGAGTCGTTGATAAGTCGCCCCGGCGTTCTTTAGCCCAAAGGGCATCACCTTGTAGCAATAGGTCCCTCTATCCGTGATGAATGTTGTTTTCTCGCGGTCGTCGGGATGCATCAAGATCTGGTTGTACCCCGAAAAAGCGTCCATGAAGGTTAGGAGTTCGTTACCAGCAGTTGATTCGACGAGGCATTCGATGTGAGGAAGTGGGTAACTGTCCTTTGGGCATGCCTTGTTGAGGTCCGTGAAATCGACGCATATGCGCCATTTGCCGTTTTTCTTCTTGACGACAACCGGATTAGCCAGCCACTTGGGATACCGGACTTCGGTAATGAAACCCGCTTCGAGAAGCCTATTGACTTCTTCGTTTACAGCTTTAGGTCGTTCTGGCCTGAGTTTTCGTCGCTTCTGTCGGATGGGTTTGAATGTCGGATCGACGTGTAGTTCGTGGGAGGTAACTGCGGGGTCAATTCCCTTCATGTCGGAGCTCTTCCAGGCGAACGTCGAAGCGTTCTATTTGATGAAAGAGATGATCCTTGAACAGATATCGTCGGACAAGTGGACGCCAACTCGGATAATTTTTGATGGATCGGACTCGTCGATCGGGACTTCGCGAACTTCCTCCTTCTGGCGATAGATCTTGTGGATCGGTTTACCAACGGAGTTGACAAGGGAATTTCGTTGTTGCATCTTGACAGTAGCGATCAGCAGTTCTCTCGCGGCTTGTTGGTCTCCGCGGATCGTCTGCGTTTTGCCATCTTTTCCGGGAAACTTGACGCATTGATGGTAAGTCAAAGGAACGGCTTTCATGGAATGCAGCCATTGTGTTCCGAGTATGGCATTATAGGGTGCTTTTGCGCGGATGACGGAGAACTTGACGTTTCAGGTTATACCACCTGCGTATACCGGAAGACGAATCGTCCCGATCATTTGCTCCGAGGCTCCATTGAAGCCGGTGAGCGTGCGAGAGGAAGGTTTCATATCTCTCAAATCAACGCCCATCTTGTCGAGTGTGTCGCGGAAGATGAGATCGACCGAGCTACCGGTATCGATAAGGACTTTTGTGACTAAGCATTCACCGATATCAAGGTCGATAAGGAGAGGATCGTTATGGGGCATGTGGACGCCCTTGGTGTCGAGTGCCGAAAAAGTGATCTCGTGATCATTTTCGACTGGAAGGGGCAATTTCTGAGAGGTGGTTTCTTGGCGTTTGTAATCTTTGACGGCCCGAACCGAGTCTCCGCAAGGTGGTGATCCGCCCATTATGACGTTAATGTGCGGGGCTCGGTTAGCCCGCACTGATTCCAGTTGCTTCCTCAAATCGTCAGTTGTGTTCTCGAATTCGGGAGTTTTTGCGGGCTGTTTCTTCTTTGATTCGAGACGTCGTCGCAGATCGGACCCTTTCGAACAGTTGAGCTGGACTCGCAGATCGTCGGATTTCGAATTGAGCTAGTCATGAAGGTCGCTAATTTGACTGACTCGCTGGGTGTTGCTCTTTGAGATGGTCGCACGGAGGTCGGCGGTTCCTGTGTTTGTCTTCGTGGCGCTCTTTCGCTTTAGGAGAGTGCGTAGGTCTCCGTCTGTTGCCGAGGGAGCGAGAGGTTGCTTGTCCTTGTTGTTCAGTTTCTCGCGCAGATCTGGTTGCGCTGTCGGGGCGTCGTCTTCGGAGGAGTCACAAGGTCGAGAGAGTATGACTTCCACTCGTCGCCGCCGACGCGGATGTTCGTCTTCTGATGAATCGTCGGCGGGGCCGATGTTGTTGACGGGCGCGCGCTCAGGGCTTGCTCTCTCCTCGCTCTGGGGCGTGTTCTTCTGAGACTTCTGGGCCTTCATCTCCTTATTCTTGCTCCAGCTTTGCTGTTTTTTGGTTTCTGTGGAGAAGCGGGCATCTGGATTGTCCCATTGGTGATTCCGTCGAAAAACTGCCCGATGAGGACCTTGCATTCCTTCGTATCATGGGAATCCCTTTTGTGGTAGAGGCACCATTTTTTCGGTTCCTCGGAGTTCGAGCTCACTGGTTCGGATGAACTTAACTGCTTCTGAGCGGAATCTCGATCCCAGTGGTTCCAGCCTTTTTCTCGCATGACAGCTGCTGATTTTGGGGATTCCTCATCATCAACCGAGCTGACGTAGCCTCGCTTTTGAGTGGTCTTTCCACCGGAGGAGTGCTGTTCGGGCTCGGGGCGGGTGTCATTTGTTCGGGCGGGTTGCTGTTTTGCTGCCGCTTCTTTTGTGAACTTCGCTCTTGTGTCTTCTTCCATGCGGATAAAGTTGTGAGAGCGAGCAATGGCGTCAGAGACAGATTTTGTCGGGTATTGGTAGAGATCCTGACGGAATGAGGATTTGACGTGCAAGGTGTTCATCAAAGATTCAACGGCGATATGATCCGGAATATCAATCTTCGAGACAATAGCCTTAAACTTCTCCATGAAGTCGCGGAGGCTTTGGCCGTTGGCATGAGTGAGGTTCCACAAATCTGATACGGTCGCTTCTTGGTTAGTGAACATGATATAGTTCTTGAGAAAGGCCGCCGAGAGGTCGTGGAAACAGTCGATGGAGTTCTCTCTGAGGCCGGTGAACCAAGTGAGGGCGGGTCCTTCTAGGGTTTGACGAAGAGTTGGCAAAAGCCGGCGTCTTTTTCTTCGTTGGTTAGGTTCGCGCGTTGCATCGCTATGTTGAAATACGTGACGTGAGTAGAATGGTCAGAGAGACCTTTGAAGGTGGGGAGACGGAGCTTCTCCATCTTCTGGAGCCGCACACTAGTAACCTTTTGCGTGAAGGGTGTACGAAGAGATTACGTGAGCACATGCTCGATTTAGGGTGCGGACGTCGTCACCTGGTGGATCTTCGAGTTGATATCGAGGACCGACTGTTTCAACGTGGCTAGTTCGCTTGTGGTGTGTGCGTTGATGTCGTTATCGGTGTTTTGGCGGTCGTTGTCCCGCGTAGGTGCTATGCTGGTTGTTCGATCTGTGGCGAACAAGTGTCGACGATATTGCGAGGATCTTTGCTAATGCCGTGATCTGGTCAACCGCCGCCTTCTGCGCCGCCTCTTGTTGGGCAAGGCGTGCCAGGATAGTCTCCATGGACGCAGGAGGGGTCAGTGGAGCTGCTGGCATCAGCGTAGGTGTCGCCTCTGGAGCCGGCGTCACCTCGAGAGCTTCGCGCTCCTCGCCCGACGAAGAACTGTCGTTGCTAACAACCATAGTGCTGACGTTACTTTGTTAGAGGCCCCACAGTGGGCGCCAACTGTTTGAATGGAACGGTGATAAAGAAGATGTGGGTTTAACAAAGACGTCTTATTAATGGTCGGAGAGAACGTTCAGTCGGTTACAAAGGAAATGAGAAGAATGCGACAGAAAGAAAGCCGGTGGCTCGAAGAGCTACCGGAAAAGTACAAATAACGGTGAGATGAAGAAGAGGTGAAAACCCTAATCTAGCCACCAAGTGTTAGTCAAGAGTTTTGGATCCTTCTCTTGTCGCTTCCCTTTTCCTTTATATAGTCGTCCTGATGCTCCATCCTTGACCTAGCTTACGCCATCTTACGGGCCTCCCCTGCTGGGCCGAAGGGCCTATATGCATCCGAGCAGCCACCAAGCCGAATATACTTTAGTCGATGATGATCGACTAAAAGTACTCTAGAGACAAGCCGAGAGGCCTGACTCTTGAGCCGACTAACCGAGCCATCGCTTTACCCAATCCGGGCCAGGCCTTCTATTCTTTGGGCCTTGTGGGGTGGTTAAATTCATCCCCTACACATCTCGGATTCAATTCATAACACCCACCCGATCATATATTTGGTCAATCCATCAAGCTTCCATCATCCATCTTGCCCACCCTGAATTCCAGCCTGTAACAGTGTGTATCCGTCAGCACACACAGGTCGTCTGTGGCTGTACGTGTGTGTCTGTGTGTGTCCGTCAGCACAGACAGGACGTCCGTGGCTGTCCATCAGTACACATATCAGCACAGACAAGACGTCCGTCAGCACAGACAAAACATCTTCACCCGTAAAATCAGTACGAGGTCTTCGGAAATTAGTCGACCGTTTAGGAGAAGCAACCTTTAGCATCGCGAGACGTCGCAAAAGATGCCTCAAAGTTCATGTCTTCCGAACAGACGAAACCTCCGTCACAAAAAAGACATATATATGCACACATAAACACTTATTTTGCCCGAAAATTCGAAATAACGTCACGCGCCACCAAGTCCGATGCTGATCACATCGAACTCACAAACATCCTAAACAAACATAGCCATCTCACGAAGATGACTCTCTTACTTCCGACACAAGGATAATACCGCTATAAATGAAATCCGAAATTTTGGTCCAGCACTTCCGGTCTCCGGAGAGATGCTCGATTCGCATCAAATAAGTCGTATAAGCCGAGAACCTATCGCGGACTTTAAATCGATACGAATCAGGAAGAAGTCGCAACAGGAAAACGATAGCCGGCTAGTCACCCCACAATCCTTAAACCGAAAGTAAACCTAGGTCTTGCCCTAAACCCAGCGCACTGGTCTCTAACATCTCAAGGCATGATATCGAAAGATAAGAGATTCTTAAACCATGCCTCTATGTTTATATTGGACATCTTCAGCACCCCCGCAGAGTTCACATCTCGCGGAAGAACTCTCGAAACAGATCTCGAATAAAACATTTCACAATCGAAGAAGGATATGAGACGACAACTCATCACCTTCCTCCCCACTATACACAAACTCATAAAAAGTGCCATTTGATTATCTTATCATAAAAAAAGCCGCAGAGCGGCAGGGATTTAAAGCCACACACGGCCAGTCCCGAAATACAAAACAAGGCCATTCAAGGCCGAAACATAAAAACATTAGAACTCACGCCCCCTCTTCACCCGCTGCCTCGTCCGAGCCTGGAGCCACGTCACCTCCGTTTTCTCCGACCATCGGGTCTTTCCCCTCTGGGTCTTCTGAACACGTCGGAAGGAAGCACGCGGATTTCAGGTCAGCCAAGATGAGATCAAAATCTCCATCCACGGCCGCCATATCTCCCTTGCAACCGGACAGTCGGGCCTCTTCGGCCTCCAAAGTCGGGGGAGTCTTGTAAGACCCGTTCCTGGTGTCTCGACCCAACTGGATACGAATGCTTACTTATTAATTTCTTTGCTTGTCTGATTCATTCTAAGTCTTTTCTTTACTAAGTCATATTCGAATATGAGGTTCATAAACAAAGGAATAGATTGCACAGCGGAATAATAATTATAAACTTTGTATTACTTAGAAACATGAGATTCAATACACAACTTCTTAACAGTCTCATAGACAATCACTAGTTTATCCCTAGCATCATCTAACCACACGTTACACAGCCTCTCACTGACCGAGCCTTCACGGCTCCTTGGCTTGACCAGAACCATCCTTAGTTCCTGAAACCACAACCAGATAAGCATTAATCATAACCGAGAATAGAACGGATTGATTCTACAATGCTTGGCTTGGTTCCTAGAACTTAGATAAACCTCAGTCAACATAATCATAAAACGTATGAACCTACCTACCGTATCCTAAGTCATTCAACCAACCACCCCTTGACTTAGAATCAGATAGATAGTCCAGAATAGATAACAG
>NW_022610329.1:0-34359 GCF_000309985.2 Brassica rapa | reverse complement strand
CCAGTTTGGGAATAGCACAGCCTTCTTCGTCTTCCAATCAAACCAGATGATGATCACTTGTGAGAAACTTGATTTGGATACATAAAGTGGTGGGAATCATAGAAGTTGAATAAAATCTCATAGGAGTTGGGATAAGAAGTTATCCCCCCACTTCAAATCAGTGATTCTGTTTCCCAGTTTGGGAAAGCACGCTTCTTCGTCTTCCAATCAAACCAGGATGAATCACTTTGTGAGAAGCTTGATTTGGATACATAAAGTGTGGAGAATCACCAGGAAGTTGAATAAACTCTCATAGGAGTTGGGCTGAAGAAGTTATCCCACTTTCAAATCAGGTGATTCCAGTTTCCCAGTTTGGGAATAGCACAGTCTTCGTCGTTCCAATCAAACCAGGATGAATCACTTGTGAGAAGCTTGATTTGGATACATAAAGTGGTGGAGAATCACCAGGAAGTTGAAAAATCTCATAGGAGTTGGGAGAAGAAGTTATCCCACTTTCAAATCAGGGGATTCCAGTTTTCCAGTTTGGGAATAGCACAGCTTCTTCGTCCTTCCAATCAAACCAGGATGAATCTCTTTGTGAGAAGCTTGATTTGGATCATAAAGTGGTGGAGAATCACCAGGAAGTTGAATAAATCTCATAGGAGTTGGGATGAAGAAGTTATCCCACTTTCAAATCAGGTGATTCCAGTTCCCAGTTTGGGAATAGCACAGCTTCTTCGTCTTCCAATCAAACAGGATGAATCTCTTTGTGAGAAGCTTGATTTGGATACATAAAGTGGTGGAGAATCATCAGGAAGTTGAATAACCTCATAGGAGTTGGGATGAAGAAGTTATCCCACTTTCAAATCAGGTGATTCCAGTTTCCAGTTTGGGAATAGCACAGCTTCTTCGTTCTTCCAATCAAACCAGGATGAATCACTTTGTGAGAAGCTTGATTTGGATACATAAAGTGGTGGAAATCATCAGGAAGTTGAATAAATCTCATAGGAGTTGGGATGAAGAAGTTATCCCACTTTCAAATCAGGTGATTCCAGTTTCCCAGTTTGGGAATAGCACAGCTTCTTCGTCTTCCAATCAAACCAGGATGAATCACTTGTGTGAGAAGCTTGATTTGGATACATAAAGTGGTGGAGAATCACCAGGAAGTTGAATAAATCTCATAGGAGTTGGGATGAAGAAGTTATCCCACTTTCAAATCAGGTGATTCTAGTTTCCCAGTTTGGGAATAGCACAGCTTCTTCGTCCTTCCAATCAAACCAGGATGAATCTCTTTGTGAGAAGCTTGATTTGGATACATAAAGTGGTGGAGAATCACCAGGAAGTTGAATAAATCTCATAGGAGTTGGGATGAAGAAGTTATCCCACTTTCAAATCAGGTGATTCCAGTTTCCCAGTTTGGGAAATAGCAGCTTCTTCGTCCTTCCAATCAAACCAGGATGAAATCTTTGTGAGAAGCTTGATTTGGATACATAAAGTGGTGGAGAATCATCAGGAAGTGAAAAAATCTCATAGGAGTTTGGATGAAGAAGTTATCCCACTTTCAAATCAGGTGATTCCAGTTTCCCAGTTTGGGATAGCACAGCTTCTCGTCGTTCCAATCAAACCAGGATGAATCACTTTGTGAGAAGCTTGATTTGGATACATAAAGTGGTGGAGAATCACCAGGAAGTTGAATAAATCTCATAGGAGTTGGGATGAAGAAGTTATCCCACTTTCAAATCAGGTGTTTCCAGTTTCCCAGTTTGGGAATAGGACAGCTTCTTCGTCGTTCCAATCAAACCAGGATGAATCATTTAGTGAGAAGCTTGATTTGGATACATAAAGTGGTGGAGAATCACCAGGAAGTTGAATAAATCCCATAGGAATTGGGAAGAAGAAGTTATCCCACTTTCAAATCAGGTGATTTCAGTTCCCAGTTTTGGAATTGCACAGCTTCTTCGTCGTTCCAATCAAACCAGAATGAATCACTTTGTGAAAAGCTTGATTTGGATACATAAAGTGGTGGAGAATCACCAGGAAGTTGAATAAATCTCATAGGAGTTGGGATGAAGAAGTTATCCCACTTTCAAATCAGGTGATTCCAGTTTCCCAGTTGGGAATAGCAAGCTTCTTCGTCCTTCCAATCAACCAGGATGAATCACTTTGTGAGAAGCTTGATTTGGATACATAAAGTGGTGGGAGAATCGCCCAGGAAGTTGAAAATCTCATAGGAGTTGGGCGAAGAATTATCCCACTTTCAAATCAGGTGATTCCAGTTTTCAGTTTGGGAATAGACAGCTTCTTCGTCCTTCCAATCAAACCAGGATGAATCTCTTGTGAGAAGCTTGATTTGGATACATAAAGTGGTGGAGAATCCCAGGAAGTTGAATAAACCTCATAGGAGTTGGGAAGAAGAAGTTTCCCACTTTCAAATCAGGTGATTCCAGTTTCCCAGTTTGGGAATAGCACAGCTTCTTTTCGTTCCAATCAAACCAGGATGAATCTCTTTGTGAGAAGCTTGATTTGGATACATAAAGTGGTGGAGAATCACCAGGAAGTTGAATAAATCTCATAGGAGTTGGGATGAAGAAGTTATCCCACTTTCAAATCAGGTGATTCCAGTTTCCCAGTTTGGGAATAGCACAGCTTCTTTCGTCCTTCCAATCAAACCAGGATGAATCACTTTGTGAGAAGCTTGATTTGGATACATTAAAGTGGTGGAGAATCCCAGGAAGTTGAATAAATCTCATAGGAGTTGGGATGAAGAAGTTATCCACTTTCAAATCAGGTGATTCCAGTTTCCCAGTTTGGGAATAGCACAGCTTCTTCGTCCTTCCAATCAAACCAGGATGATCTCTTTGTGAGAAGCTTGATTGGATACATAAAGTGGTGGAGAATCACCGGAAGTTGAATAAATCTCATAGGAGTTGGGATGAAGAAGTTATCCCACTTTCAAATCAGGTGATTCCAGTTTCCCAGTTTGGGAATAGCACAGCTTCTTCGTCCTCCAATCAAACCAGGATGAATCACTTTGTGAGAAGCTTGATTTGGATACATAAAGTGGTGGAGAATCATCAGGAAGTGAATAAACCTCATAGGAGTTGGGATAAGAAGTTATCCCACTTTTAAATCAGGTGATTCCAGTTTCCCAGTTTGGGAATAGCACAGCTTCTTCGTCCTTCCAATCAAACCAGGATGAATCACTTTGTGAGAAGCTTGATTTGGATACATAAAGTGGTGGAGAATCAACAGGAAGTTGAATAAATCTCATAGGAGTTGGGATGCGAAGTTATATCCCACTTTCAAATCAGGTGATTCCAGTTTCCCAGTTTGGGAATAGCACAGCTTCTTCGTCCTTCCAATCAAACCAGGATGAATCACTTTGTGAGAAGCTTGATTTGGATACATAAAGTGGTGGAGAATCATCAGGAAGTGAATAAATAAATCTCATAGGAGTTGGGATGAAGAAGTTATCCCACTTTCAAATCAGGTGATTCCAGTTTCCAGTTTGGGAATAGCACAGCTTCTTCGTCCTTCCAATCAAACCAGGATGAATCACTTTGTGAGAAGCTTGATTTGGATACAT
Source organism: Brassica rapa (assembly GCF_000309985.2). Lineage (NCBI taxonomy): Eukaryota > Viridiplantae > Streptophyta > Magnoliopsida > Brassicales > Brassicaceae > Brassica > Brassica rapa. The sequence goes on along the minus strand of NW_022610329.1, from coordinate 30,794 downwards.
AAAGTGGTGGAGAATCACCAGGAAGTTGAATAAATCTCATAGGAGTTGGGATGAAGAAGTTATCCCACTTTCAAATCAGGTGATTCCAGTTTCCCAGTTTGGGAATAGCACCTTCTTCGTCCTTCCAATCAAACCAGATGAATCTCTTTGTGAGAAGCTTGATTTGGATACATAAAGTGGTGGAGAATCACCAGGAAGTTGAATAAATCTCATAGGAGTTGGGATGAAGAAGAAGTTATCCCACTTTCAAATCAGGTGATTCAGTTTCCCAGTTTGGGAATAGCACAGCTTCTTCGTCCTTCCAATCAAACCAGGATGAATCTCTTTGTGAGAAGCTTGATTTGGATACATAAAGTGGTGGAGAATCACCAGGAAGTTGAATAAATCTCATAGGAGTTGGGATGAGAAGTTATCCCACTTTCAAATCAGGTGATTCCAGTTTCCCAGTTTGGGAATAGCACAGCTTCTTCGTCCTTCCAATCAAACCAGGATGAATCACTTTGTGAGAAGCTTGATTTGGATACATAAGTGGTGTGGGAATCACCAGGAAGTTGAATAAATCTCATAGGAGTTGGGATGAAGAAGTTATCCCACTTTCAAATCAGGTGATTCCAGTTTCCCAGTTTGGGAATAGCACAGCTTCTTCGTCTTCCAATCAAACCAGGATGAATCACTTGTGAGAAGCTTGATTTGGATACATAAAGTGGTGGAGAATCACCAGGAAGTTGAATAAATCTCATAGGAGTTGGGATGAAGAAGTTATCCCACTTTCAAATCAGGTGATTCCAGTTTTCCAGTTTGGGAATAGCACAGCTTTTCGTCCTTCCAATCAAACCAGGATGAATCTCTTGTGAGAAGCTTGATTTGGATACATAAAGTGGTGGAGAATCATCAGGAAGTTGAATAAACCTCATAGGAGTTGGGATGAAGAAGTTATCCCACTTTCAAATCAGGTGATTCCAGTTTCCCAGTTTGGGAATAGCACAGCTTCTTCGTCCTTCCAATCAAACCAGGATGAATCACTTTGTGAGAAGCTTGATTTGGATACATAAAGTGGTGGAGAATCCTCAGGAAGTTGAATAAATCTCATAGGAGTTGGGATGAAGAAGTTATCCCACTTTCAAATCAGGTGATTCCAGTTTCCCAGTTTGGAATAGCACAGCTTCTTCGTCCTTCCAATCAAACCAGGATGAATCACTTTGTGAGAAGCTTGATTTGGATACATAAAGTGGTGGAGAATCACAGGAAGTTGAATAAATCTCATAGGAGTTGGGATGAAGAAGTTATCCCACTTTCAAATCAGGTGATTCCAGTTTCCCAGTTTGGGAATAGCACAGCTTCTTCGTCCTTCCAATCAAACCAGGATGAATCACTTTGTGAGAAGCTTGATTTGGATACATAAAGTGGTGGAGAATCACCAGGAAGTTGAATAAATCTCATAGGAGTTGGGATGAAGAAGTTATCCCACTTTCAAATCAGGTGATTCCAGTTTCCCAGTTTGGGAATAGCACAGCTTCTTCGTCCCTTCCAATCAAACCAGGATGAATCTCTTTGTGAGAAGCTTGATTTGGATACATAAAGTGGTGGAGAATCATCAGGAAGTTGAAAAATCTCATAGGAGTTGGGATGAAGAAAGTTATCCCACTTTCAAATCAGGTGATTCCAGTTTCCCAGTTTGGGAATAGCACAGCTTCTTCGTCCTTCCAATCAAACCAGGATGAATCACTTTGTGAGAAGCTTGATTTGGATACATAAAGTGGTGGAGAATCACCAGGAAGTTGAATAAATCTCATAGGAGTTGGGATGAAGAAGTTATCCCACTTTCAAATCAGGTGATTCTAGTTTCCCAGTTTGGGAATAGCACAGCTTCTTCGTCCTTCCAATCAAACCAGGATGAATCTCTTTGTGAGAAGCTTGATTTGGATACATAAAGTGGTGGAGAATCACCAGGAAGTTGAATAAATCTCATAGGAGTTGGGATGAAGAAGTTATCCCACTTTCAAATCAGGTGATTCCAGTTTCCCAGTTTGGGAATAGCACGCTTCTTCGTCCTTCCAATCAAACCAGGATGAATCACTTTGTGAGAAGCTTGATTTGGATACATAAAGTGGTGGAGAATCATCAGGAAGTTGAATAAATCTCATAGGAGTTGGGATGAAGAAGTTATCCCACTTTCAAATCAGGTGATTCCAGTTTCCCAGTTTGGGAATAGCACAGCTTCTTCGTCCTTCCAATCAAACCAGGATGAATCTCTTTGTGAGAAGCTTGATTTGGATACATAAAGTGGTGGAGAATCACCAGGAAGTTGAATAAATCTCATAGGAGTTGGGATGAAGAAGTTATCCCACTTTCAAATCAGGTGATTCTAGTTTCCCAGTTTGGGAATAGCACAGCTTCTTCGTCCTTCCAATCAAACCAGGATGAATCTCTTTGTGAGAAGCTTGATTTGGATACATAAAGTGGTGGAGAATCACCAGGAAGTTGAATAAATCTCATAGGAGTTGGGATGAAGAAGTTATCCCACTTTCAAATCAGGGGATTCCAGTTTTCCAGTTTGGGAATAGCACAGCTTCTTCGTCTTCCAATCAAACCAGGATGAATCTTTGTGAAGCTTGATTTGGATACATAAAGTGGTGGAGAATCACCAGGAAGTTGAATAAATCTCATAGGAGTGGGATGAAGAAGTTATCCCACTTTCAAATCAGGTGATTCCAGTTTCCCAGTTTGGGAATAGCACAGCTTCTTCGTCCTTCCAATCAAACCAGGATGAATCACTTTGTGAGAAGCTTGATTTGGATACATAAAGTGGTGGAGAATCACCAGGAAGTTGAATAAATCTCATAGGAGTTGGGATGAAGAAGTTATCCCACTTTCAAATCAGGTGATTCCAGTTTCCCAGTTTGGGAATAGCACAGCTTCTTCGTCCTTCCAATCAAACCAGGATGAATCTCTTTGTGAGAAGCTTGATTTGGATACATAAAGTGGTGGAGAATCATCAGGAAGTTGAATAAATCTCATAGGAGTTGGGATGAAGAAGTTATCCCACTTTCAAATCAGGTGATTCAGTTTCCCAGTTTGGGAATAGCACAGCTTCTTCGTCCTTCCAATCAAACCAGGATGAATCACTTTGTGAGAAGCTTGATTTGGATACATAAAGTGGTGGAGAATCACCAGGAAGTTGAATAAATCTCATAGGAGTTGGGATGAAGAAGTTATCCCACTTTCAAATCAGGTGATTCCAGTTTCCCAGTTTGGGAATAGCACAGCTTCTTCGTCCTTCCAATCAAACCAGGATGAATCACTTTGTGAGAAGCTTGATTTGGATACATAAAGTGGTGGAGAATCACCAGGAAGTTGAATAAATCTCATAGGAGTTGGGATGAAGAAGTTATCCCACTTTCAAATCAGGTGATTCTAGTTTCCCAGTTTGGGAATAGCACAGCTTCTTCGTCCTTCCAATCAAACCAGGATGAATCACTTTGTGAGAAGCTTGATTTGGATACATAAAGTGGTGGAGAATCATCAGGAAGTTGAATAAATCTCATAGGAGTTGGGATGAAGAAGTTATCCCACTTTCAAATCAGGTGATTCCAGTTTCCCAGTTTGGGAATAGCACAGCTTCTTCGTCCTTCCAATCAAACCAGGATGAATCACTTTGTGAGAAGCTTGATTTGGATACATAAAGTGGTGGAGAATCATCAGGAAGTTGAATAAATCTCATAGGAGTTGGGATGAAGAAGTTATCCCACTTTCAAATCAGGTGATTCCAGTTTCCCAGTTTGGGAATAGCACAGCTTCTTCGTCCTTCCAATCAAACCAGGATGAATCTCTTTGTGAGAAGCTTGATTTGGATACATAAAGTGGTGGAGAATCATCAGGAAGTTGAATAAATCTCATAGGAGTTGGGATGAAGAAGTTATCCCACTTTCAAATCAGGTGATTCCAGTTTCCCAGTTTGGGAGTAGCACAGCTTCTTCGTCCTTCCAATCAAACCAGGATGAATCTATTTGTGAGAAGCTTGATTTGGATACATAAAGTGGTGGAGAATCATCAGGAAGTTGAATAAACCTCATAGGAGTTGGGATGAAGAAGTTATCCCACTTTCAAATCAGGTGATTCTTGTTTCCCAGTTTGGGAATAGCACAGCTTCTTCGTCCTTCCAATCAAACCAGGATGAATCTCTTTGTGAGAAGCTTGATTTGGATACATAAAGTGGTGGAGAATCATCAGGAAGTTGAATAAATCTCATAGGAGTTGGATGAAGAAGTTATCCCACTTTCAAATCAGGTGATTCCAGTTTCCCAGTTTGGGAATAGCACAGCTTCTTCGTCCTTCCAATCAAACCAGGATGAATCACTTTGTGAGAAGCTTGATTTGGATACATAAAGTGGTGGAGAATCATCAGGAAGTTGAATAAACCTCATAGGAGTTGGGATGAAGAAGTTATCCCACTTTCAAATCAGGTGATTCTAGTTTCCCAGTTTGGGAATAGCACAGCTTCTTCGTCCTTCCAATCAAACCAGGATGAATCTCTTTGTGAGAAGCTTGATTTGGATACATAAAGTGGTGGAGAATCACCAGGAAGTTGAATAAATCTCATAGGAGTTGGGATGAAGAAGTTATCCCACTTTCAAATCAGGTGATTCTAGTTTCCCATTTTGGGAATAGCACAGCTTCTTCGTCCTTCCAATCAAACCAGGATGAATCTCTTTGTGAGAAGCTTGATTTGGATACATAAAGTGGTGGAGAATCACCAGGAAGTTGAATAAATCTCATAGGAGTTGGGATGAAGAAGTTATCCCACTTTCAAATCAGGTGATTCTAGTTTCCCAGTTTGGGAGTAGCACAGCTTCTTCGTCCTTCCAATCAAACCAGGATGAATCTCTTTGTGAGAAGCTTGATTTGGATACATAAAGTGGTGGAGAATCACCAGGAAGTTGAATAAATCTCATAGGAGTTGGGATGAAGAAGTTATCCCACTTTCAAATCAGGTGATTCTAGTTTCCCAGTTTGGGAATAGCACAGCTTCTTCGTCCTTCCAATCAAACCAGGATGAATCACTTTGTGAGAAGCTTGATTTGGATACATAAAGTGGTGGAGAATCATCAGGAAGTTGAATAAACCTCATAGGAGTTGGGATGAAGAAGTTATCCCACTTTCAAATCAGGTGATTCCAGTTTCCCAGTTTGGGAATAGCACAGCTTCTTCGTCCTTCCAATCAAACCAGGATGAATCACTTTGTGAGAAGCTTGATTTGGATACATAAAGTGGTGGAGAATCACCAGGAAGTTGAATAAATCTCATAGGAGTTGGGATGAAGAAGTTATCCCACTTTCAAATCAGGTGATTCCAGTTTTCCCAGTTTGGGAATAGCACAGCTTCTTCGTCCTTCCAATCAAACCAGGATGAATCTCTTTGTGAGAAGCTTGATTTGGATACATAAAGTGGTGGAGAATCATCAGGAAGTTGAATAAACCTCATAGGAGTTGGGATGAAGAAGTTATCCCACTTTCAAATCAGGGATTCCAGTTTCCAGTTTGGGAATAGCACAGCTTCTTCGTCCTTCCAATCAAACCAGGATGAATCTCTTTGTGAGAAGCTTGATTTGGATACATAAAGTGGTGGAGAATCATCAGGAAGTTGAATAAACCTCATAGGAGTTGGGATGAAGAAGTTATCCCATTTTCAAATCAGGTGATTCCAGTTTCCCAGTTTGGGAATAGCACAGCTTCTTCGTCCTTCCAATCAAACCAGGATGAATCACTTTGTGAGAAGCTTGATTTGGATACATAAAGTGGTGGAGAATCACCAGGAAGTTGAATAAATCTCATAGGAGTTGGGATGAAGAAGTTATCCCACTTTCAAATCAGGTGATTCCAGTTTCCCAGTTTGGGAATAGCACAGCTTCTTCGTCCTTCCAATCAAACCAGGATGAATCACTTTGTGAGAAGCTTGATTTGGATACATAAAGTGGTGGAGAATCACCAGGAAGTTGAATAAATCTCATAGGAGTTGGGATGAAGAAGTTATCCCACTTTCAAATCAGGTGATTCTAGTTTCCCAGTTTGGGAATAGCACAGCTTCTTCGTCCTTCCAATCAAACCAGGATGAATCACTTTGTGAGAAGCTTGATTTGGATACATAAAGTGGTGGAGAATCATCAGGAAGTTGAAAAATCTCATAGGAGTTGGGATGAAGAAGTTATCCCACTTTCAAATCAGGTGATTCCAGTTTCCCAGTTTGGGAATAGCACAGCTTCTTCGTCCTTCCAATCAAACCAGGATGAATCACTTTGTGAGAAGCTTGATTTGGATACATAAAGTGGTGGAGAATCATCAGGAAGTTGAATAAATCTCATAGGAGTTGGGATGAAGAAGTTATCCCACTTTCAAATCAGGTGATTCTAGTTTCCCAGTTTGGGAATAGCACAGCTTCTTCGTCCTTCCAATCAAACCAGGATGAATCACTTTGTGAGAAGCTTGATTTGGATACATAAAGTGGTGGAGAATCATCAGGAAGTTGAATAAATCTCATAGGAGTTGGGATGAAGAAGTTATCCCACTTTCAAATCAGGTGATTCTAGTTTCCCAGTTTGGGAATAGCACAGCTTCTTCGTCCTTCCAATCAAACCAGGATGAATCACTTTGTGAGAAGCTTGATTTGGATACATAAAGTGGTGGAGAATCATCAGGAAGTTGAATAAATCTCATAGGAGTTGGGATGAAGAAGTTATCCCACTTTCAAATCAGGTGATTCCAGTTTCCCAGTTTGGGAATAGCACAGCTTCTTCGTCCTTCCAATCAAACCAGGATGAATCTCTTTGTGAGAAGCTTGATTTGGATACATAAAGTGGTGGAGAATCACCAGGAAGTTGAATAAATCTCATAGGAGTTGGGATGAAGAAGTTATCCCACTTTCAAATCAGGTGATTCTAGTTTCCCAGTTTGGGAATAGCACAGCTTCTTCGTCCTTCCAATCAAACCAGGATGAATCTCTTTGTGAGAAGCTTGATTTGGATACATAAAGTGGTGGAGAATCATCAGGAAGTTGAATAAACCTCATAGGAGTTGGGATGAAGAAGTTATCCCACTTTCAAATCAGGTGATTCCAGTTTCCAGTTTGGGAATAGCACAGCTTCTTCGTCCTTCCAATCAAACCAGGATGAATCTCTTTGTGAGAAGCTTGATTTGGATACATAAAGTGGTGGAGAATCATCAGGAAGTTGAATAAACCTCATAGGAGTTGGGATGAAGAAGTTATCCCACTTTCAAATCAGGTGATTCCAGTTTCCCAGTTTGGGAATAGCACAGCTTCTTCGTCCTTCCAATCAAACCAGGATGAATCACTTTGTGAGAAGCTTGATTTGGATACATAAAGTGGTGGAGAATCATCAGGAAGTTGAATAAATCTCATAGGAGTTGGGATGAAGAAGTTATCCCACTTTCAAATCAGGTGATTCTAGTTTCCCAGTTTGGGAATAGCACAGCTTCTTCGTCCTTCCAATCAAACCAGGATGAATCTCTTTGTGAGAAGCTTGATTTGGATACATAAAGTGGTGGAGAATCACCAGGAAGTTGAATAAATCTCATAGGAGTTGGGATGAAGAAGTTATCCCACTTTCAAATCAGGTGATTCTAGTTTCCCAGTTTGGGAATAGCACAGCTTCTTCGTCCTTCCAATCAAACCAGGATGAATCACTTTGTGAGAAGCTTGATTTGGATACATAAAGTGGTGGAGAATCATCAGGAAGTTGAAAAATCTCATAGGAGTTGGGATGAAGAAGTTATCCCACTTTCAAATCAGGTGATTCCAGTTTCCCAGTTTGGGAATAGCACAGCTTCTTCGTCGTTCCAATTAAACCAGGATGAATCACTTTGTGAGAAGCTTGATTTGGATACATAAAGTGGTGGAGAATCACCAGGAAGTTGAATAAATCTCATAGGAGTTGGGAAAAAGAAGTTATCCCACTTTCAAATCAGGTGATTCCAGTTTCCCAGTTTGGGAATAGCACAACTTCTTTGTCGTTCCATTCAAACCAGGATGAATCACTTTGTGAGAAGCTTGATTTGGATACATAAAAGTGGTGGAGAATCGCCAAGAAGTTGAATAAATCTCATTGGAGTTGGCAAGAAGAAGTTATCCCACTTCCAAATCAGGTGATTCCAGTTTCCCAGTTTGGGAATAGCACAACTTCTTCGTCGTTCCAATCAAACCAGGATGAATCACTTTGTGAGAAGCTTGATTTGGATACATAAAGTGGTGGAGAATGACCAGGAAGTTGAAAAAATCTCATAGGAGTTGGGATGAAGAAGTTATCCCACTTTCAAATCACGTGATTCCAGTTTCCCAGTTTGGGAATAGCACAGCTTCTTCGTCCTTCCAATCAAACCAGGATGAATCACTTTGTGAGAAGCTTGATTTGGATACATAAAGTGGTGGAGAATCATCAGGAAGTTGAATAAATCTCATAGGAGTTGGGATGAAGAAGTTATCCCACTTTCAAATCAGGGATTCCAGTTTCCAGTTTGGGAATAGCACAGCTTCTTCGTCCTTCCAATCAAACCAGGATGAATCTCTTTGTGAGAAGCTTGATTTGGATACATAAAGTGGTGGAGAATCATCAGGAAGTTGAATAAACCTCATAGGAGTTGGGATGAAGAAGTTATCCCACTTTCAAATCAGGTGATTCCAGTTTCCCAGTTTGGGAATAGCACAGCTTCTTCGTCCTTCCAATCAAACCAGGATGAATCTCTTTGTGAGAAGCTTGATTTGGATACATAAAGTGGTGGAGAATCATCAGGAAGTTGAATAAATCTCATAGGAGTTGGGATGAAGAAGTTATCCCACTTTCAAATCAGGTGATTCTAGTTTCCCAGTTTGGGAATAGCACAGCTTCTTCGTCCTTCCAATCAAACCAGGATGAATCACTTTGTGAGAAGCTTGATTTGGATACATAAAGTGGTGGAGAATCATCAGGAAGTTGAATAAATCTCATAGGAGTTGGGATGAAGAAGTTATCCCACTTTCAAATCAGGTGATTCCAGTTTCCCAGTTTGGGAATAGCACAGCTTCTTCGTCCTTCCAATCAAACCAGGATGAATCTCTTTGTGAGAAGCTTGATTTGGATACATAAAGTGGTGGAGAATCAACAGGAAGTTGAATAAATCTCATAGGAGTTGGAATGCAGAAGTTATCCCATTTTCAAATCAGGTGATTCCAGTTTCCCAAATTGGGAGTAGCACAGCTTCTTCGTCCTTCCAATCAAACCAGGATGAATCACTTTGTGAGAAGCTTGATTTGGATACATAAAGTGGTGGAGAATCATCAGGAAGTTGAATAAACCTCATAGGAGTTGGGATGAAGAAGTTATCCCACTTTCAAATCAGGTGATTCTAGTTTCCCAGTTTGGGAATAGCACAGCTTCTTCGTCCTTCCAATCAAACCAGGATGAATCACTTTGTGAGAAGCTTGATTTGGATACATAAAGTGGTGGAGAATCATCAGGAAGTTGAATAAACCTCATAGGAGTTGGGATGAAGAAGTTATCCCACTTTCAAATCAGGTGATTCCAGTTTCCCAGTTTGGGAATAGCACAGCTTCTTCGTCCTTCCAATCAAACCAGGATGAATCTCTTTGTGAGAAGCTTGATTTGGATACATAAAGTGGTGGAGAATCACCAGGAAGTTGAATAAATCTCATAGGAGTTGGGATGAAGAAGTTATCCCACTTTCAAATCAGGTGATTCTAGTTTCCCAGTTTGGGAATAGCACAGCTTCTTCGTCCTTCCAATCAAACCAGGATGAATCTCTTTGTGAGAAGCTTGATTTGGATACATAAAGTGGTGGAGAATCACCAGGAAGTTGAATAAATCTCATAGGAGTTGGGATGAAGAAGTTATCCCACTTTCAAATCAGGTGATTCTAGTTTCCCAGTTTGGGAATAGCACAGCTTCTTCGTCCTTCCAATCAAACCAGGATGAATCACTTTGTGAGAAGCTTGATTTGGATACATAAAGTGGTGGAGAATCATCAGGAAGTTGAATAAATCTCATAGGAGTTGGGATGAAGAAGTTATCCCACTTTCAAATCAGGTGATTCCAGTTTCCCAGTTTGGGAATAGCACAGCTTCTTCGTCCTTCCAATCAAACCAGGATGAATCACTTTGTGAGAAGCTTGATTTGGATACATAAAGTGGTGGAGAATCACCAGGAAGTTGAATAAATCTCATAGGAGTTGGGATGAAGAAGTTATCCCACTTTCAAATCAGGTGATTCCAGTTTCCAGTTTGGGAATAGCACAGCTTCTTCGTCCTTCCAATCAAACCAGGATGAATCACTTTGTGAGAAGCTTGATTTGGATACATAAAGTGGTGGAGAATCACCAGGAAGTTGAATAAATCTCATAGGAGTTGGGATGAAGAAGTTATCCCACTTTCAAATCAGGTGATTCCAGTTTCCAGTTTGGGAATAGCACAGCTTCTTCGTCCTTCCAATCAAACCAGGATGAATCTCTTTGTGAGAAGCTTGATTTGGATACATAAAGTGGTGGAGAATCATCAGGAAGTTGAATAAACCTCATAGGAGTTGGGATGAAGAAGTTATCCCACTTTCAAATCAGGTGATTCCAGTTTCCCAGTTTGGGAATAGCACAGCTTCTTTGTCCTTCCAATCAAACCAGGATGAATCACTTTGTGAGAAGCTTGATTTGGATACATAAAATGGTGGAGAATCATCAGGAAGTTGAATAAATCTCATAGGAGTTGGGATGAAGAAGTTATCTCACTTTCAAATCAGGTGATTCTAGTTTCCCAGTTTGGGAATAGCACAGCTTCTTCGTCCTTCCAATCAAACCAGGATGAATCTATGAGGTTTTCAGAGTACCAGTACTTGAGTGATGTAAGAACAGATGAGAGATTGTTGTATGATGAAGTATGAAGAATAGAAATGAGTTTAAGAGAATCAAAGAGAGTATGGGAGAGACTGAGAGACTAGGAACGTGTATGAGAGATTAGAGAGAGACTTAGTGACAAGATTAAGAGACTTAGTAACCAGAGAATAAGAACTAAGAACAAGTTTATGAAGAAGAGAGACTCTCTCAGCTTAAGGGTTTACAAAGTGATCATAAGAGGCTTATATATGCCTTTACACAATTCATATCACAAACCTAGATCCTAAGGCTATAATTAAAAGATAGAATGGATGGTGAGGATGAGAGAAGACTGGTCTTGATGTTGCTGGAGCTAGCTGGCGATTTGACTCAAGGTAAAGGGCTCAGATTGCTTCATTTGAATTGGATGGATAAGATGAGTCAAGGCTGTAAAGGTAAAGCACCTTTACCTTTCCAGCTCATACCAACAGCTCACCTTATCCATTTGAATCTTCCTTTCCCTCCAAGTATCCCAAACGGTCACTTAAGATCAGATTGAACCGCCCACACATTGCACATCAAGATTTGGGGTTAACCGGATGACATGGGCGTGAGGAGTGGACTGTACGGTCGATGGTACGGACCTCCTGTCCGTACCACTCGCCCTATCTTTGTACATTGCCCTATCTTCCTTCTTGGTTGCACTAGACATCTTCATGGCTCACCCTAGACTGTACAAGGCCGTACTGAACGCCCTATCTTTGCACCATACTTCCATCTTCTCTCTAACTCCTTCACAGCCTTCACATGATCAGTCTAAGTCTTTCCTAGACTTAACTTCACAAGATAACTACTTCAGAACACCTCTGAAGCTTGATTGAACTCTTCTGGACATCTTCTAGAGCTTGCCCTATTATTGTACAAGCTCTATCTTCTCTTCAGTTCAACACTCCCCCTCAAGCTTGACTTTAGGAGATCCTAAGCCAAGCTTGGAACTCTGAAGAGTCTCCCTCATTAAAAACCTTACAAGGAAAACCCATTGGGACAAAACCTTGCAAGGGAAAAAGAGTAGAGCTCTCCAAAGCCTAGGGATTGGCCAGTGAACTCTTGTGCCTTAGAACCAGTGTGGTTGGACACAAGAAGTTCTGGATCACGGCCTAAACTGGTGCAGCAACTCCTCAAGACTTTGCGCACACAACAACTCAGCTTCACCTCTTCATGGAACTGGTTTGGATCTCCCCCTCTCAACTGACTTCACAGCCTTCTTAGAGAAGCTATGAAATGACCAGGTTCTTCTTTGATGAGGCTCAAGCACTTGTACCTGATACATTATCCCAAAGGTGCATCAGTACTTATCAAGAGACATCACACAATCCATTCAATCATTTTAAGTATCATTTCTAGACTTTAGATTTGAAATGATGAATGTATTGAATTGAATTGAGTTTAGGACACTTCCCTTATTTTAGATGAGTTCCCACTCGGCCATTGCACCATCTCCATGGCATCATCAGCTTCTTGGAAAGGCAGAATGGATTCATCAGCTTCTCATCAATCACTTCACCATAGAAGCCGCTTTGATCAGTTCACTTTCACCCTTAGACTGCCTAGAATAACTCCGGCTGATGATCCTGTTCTAGGAGCCTTTGCAAAGACTTGTTACTGACCATGGATCATATGCATTAAGACTCCCCCTCAAGCTTAGAACCGTGACTAGAAGGAGCTAAGCTTGTGATGATCATATGCATCCCCATGGTCTTATAACTATCAGTCTTTCATGATAGCTTTCTTCTTGTGAGTTAACTCTCTTCCTTATCTAGGAACTAGGATGTTTGAATCACCATAGAGAGACTCACAAGACACACTTCTCATTGCATAATGACCCATGCTACACTTCCTGTAGTCTTTGGACTGGATATGTCCAATGGTATTATGCAATGGCCATCTCTCATTGCATAATCAATCACACTACACTTCCTGTAGATTATGGACTAACATGTCCTAGTGATGATATGCAATGGCACAAGACCTTTGTCTCTACATTCTTTGCTGTTGGCGAGTTACATGTATCACTTTCCTTGTGTACCTAACACCACCACAACTCAATGCAAGATCAGATCATCCCATTGGGATCAAACCAAGATAATTCATCCTGTTTGATCACCAATGCCACAGCAATATATAAACCTTGAAACAAGCCAATCAATCAAGGCAAGAACAAGCAGATTTCAATCTCTAAAATGACAATGCAAGCTTTACCAATACATTGACAATTTAGGCTCATTTTTAAATGCATCAATACATGAATGCACAATCCTAAAGCATTAACTATATGAATGAAACAGGTTCAATCCATGAGACACATTAAAGCTATGCACAAAAGTTTCAATCAAAACCAATGATGCAAGCAACTTAGACAATTTCTAATTGATGCTAGACTTTCATTGATGGATTAAACGTAGGCATTAGCATCAGTACACACTCGGATTGAACTTAGACAATATGAGACATGCTTATGTATGCAAAACAGCTTCTCAAACATGATGCAAGCAGTAGAGACATTCTACTCAATTCTACAACACATTCATGATGATTCAAGCTATGGCAACACACAAGACAATGCAATAACAAGACATGAGATTCTGGGACTCTAGACACCACTCACAGCACAATAAATAAAGACACAAGCTCTTATTAAGGGTTAGGAGGTTTGCTTACAAACAAGAGATCCGAGCTGATCTCTTGAACCTCCATGGGCACGGTTCACTTGAACTTGGCAGGTTTGAGGCTTGGATTCATTATCCAACACCTCTCCTTGGTGTGCCCATCCCTCTTGCAATGCTCACACTTCAGGCCTCTTCTATCCCCCTTCTTGTACACCGGCTTCATGGACTGAGAGCTTCCTTCAGCGTGTGAAGCAAAGGTAAGTGGTTCCTTTGCTCCAAACAATCCGTGTGAGCCCTCCTCCTTTTGGACTTGAGCACACACTTCTTCAAGGGTAGGTAGCTTCTCAGACCTCAGTAGATGTTTGGTGAGGTCGCTGAAGGCGGGACTGAGAGTTAGGAGCAGCCCAAACACTTTATCTTGCTCCCTTCTTTCATTCAACACGTCCGGCTCAACTGATTGAGGTCTAAGCATCTCTAGTTCAGACCAAAGGGCTCTGAACCTTCCTAGATGAGTAGTGAACTCCTCTTCTTCTTGGGACATGTTGTTGATGGCCTTCTTGATCTCAAAGACTCGGCTGAGGTTGGACAGGTTCCCATAGATCTTCTTAAGTGTACTCCAAAGCTCTTTAGCACTCTCAAGTAGGAGTAGGCTTCAAGAATGGATGGATCCAAGGAGCTTTGGAGTATGGAGAGGACAGTAAGGTCTTCTTGTAGCCATCTGTCTTCAGAGACCGGTTTGGAACTTGCTTCACCTTCAGCTTGTGTGGCGACACCTTTGGAGTGGTTTGGAACATCTGAGATGCAATGGCTCCATAAACCCTTTCCTCCTATGGCTGTCTTGGCTAGGCGTGACCAGAGAAGGTAGTTGGGGCCTTTGAGAGTGACTGGGATGACAATGGCTCTTTTAGACTCCATCTTGAGGCTGGAAAGAGCAAAACTGTCCATGAACTTCTTCAAAGGCTGGCGCTTGGGGGCTGAGTGAACTGAGCTGAACTGGCGTGAGCTGGAGCTTGTGTTTGTTGCGGAAGTCTTCACCAGGAGTCTGAGCAACCTGGCTCTGATACCATATGAGGTTTTCAGAGTACCAGTACTTGAGTGATGTAAGAACAGATGAGAGATTGTTGTATGATGAAGTATGAAGAATAGAAATGAGTTTAAGAGAATCAAAGAGAGTATGGGAGAGACTGAGAGACTAGGAACGTGTATGAGAGATTAGAGAGAGACTTAGTGACAAGATTAAGAGACTTAGTAACCAGAGAATAAGAACTAAGAACAAGTTTATGAAGAAGAGAGACTCTCTCAGCTTAAGGGTTTACAAAGTGATCATAAGAGGCTTATATATGCCTTTACACAATTCATATCACAAACCTAGATCCTAAGGCTATAATTAAAAGATAGAATGGATGGTGAGGATGAGAGAAGACTGGTCTTGATGTTGCTGGAGCTAGCTGGCGATTTGACTCAAGGTAAAGGGCTCAGATTGCTTCATTTGAATTGGATGGATAAGATGAGTCAAGGCTGTAAAGGTAAAGCACCTTTACCTTTCCAGCTCATACCAACAGCTCACCTTATCCATTTGAATCTTCCTTTCCCTCCAAGTATCCCAAACGGTCACTTAAGATCAGATTGAACCGCCCACACATTGCACATCAAGATTTGGGGTTAACCGGATGACATGGGCGTGAGGAGTGGACTGTACGGTCGATGGTACGGACCTCCTGTCCGTACCACTCGCCCTATCTTTGTACATTGCCCTATCTTCCTTCTTGGTTGCACTAGACATCTTCATGGCTCACCCTAGACTGTACAAGGCCGTACTGAACGCCCTATCTTTGCACCATACTTCCATCTTCTCTCTAACTCCTTCACAGCCTTCACATGATCAGTCTAAGTCTTTCCTAGACTTAACTTCACAAGATAACTACTTCAGAACACCTCTGAAGCTTGATTGAACTCTTCTGGACATCTTCTAGAGCTTGCCCTATTATTGTACAAGCTCTATCTTCTCTTCAGTTCAACAGAATCTCTTTGTGAGAAGCTTGATTTGGATACATAAAGTGGTGGAGAATCACCAGGAAGTTGAATAAATCTCATAGGAGTTGGGATGAAGAAGTTATCCCACTTTCAAATCAGGGGATTCCAGTTTCCCAGTTTGGGAATAGCAAAGCTTCTTCGTCCTTCCAATCAAACCAGGATGAATCACTTTGTGAGAATCTTGATTTGGATACATAAAGTGGTGGAGAATCATCAGGAAGTTGAATAAATCTCATAGGAGTTGGGATGAAGAAGTTATCCCACTTTCAAATCAGGTGATTCTAGTTTCCCAGTTTGGGAATAGCACAGCTTCTTCGTCCTTCCAATCAAACCAGGATGAATCACTTTGTGAGAAGCTTGATTTGGATACATAAAGTGGTGGAGAATCATCAGGAAGTTGAATAAACCTCATAGGAGTTGGGATGAAGAAGTTATCCCACTTTCAAATCAGGTGATTCCAGTTTCCCAGTTTGGGAATAGCACAGCTTCTTCGTCCTTCCAATCAAACCAGGATGAATCACTTTGTGAGAAGCTTGATTTGGATACATAAAGTGGTGGAGAATCATCAGGAAGTTGAATAAATCTCATAGGAGTTGGGATGAAGAAGTTATCCCACTTTCAAATCAGGTGATTCTAGTTTCCCAGTTTGGGAATAGCACAGCTTCTTCGTCCTTCCAATCAAACCAGGATGAATCACTTTGTGAGAAGCTTGATTTGGATACATAAATGGTGGAGAATCATCAGGAAGTTGAATAAATCTCATAGGAGTTGGGATGAAGAAGTTATCCCACTTTCAAATCAGGTGATTCTTGTTTCCCAGTTTGGGAATAGCACAGCTTCTTCGTCCTTCCAATCAAACCAGGATGAATCACTTTGTGAGAATCTTGATTTGGATACATAAAGTGGTGGAGAATCACCAGGAAGTTGAATAAATCTCATAGGAGTTGGGATGAAGAAGTTATCCCACTTTCAAATCAGGGGATTCCAGTTTTCCAGTTTGGGAATAGCAAAGCTTCTTCGTCCTTCCAATCAAACCAGGATGAATCACTTTGTGAGAATCTTGATTTGGATACATAAAGTGGTGGAGAATCACCAGGAAGTTGAATAAATCTCATAGGAGTTGGGATGAAGAAGTTATCCCACTTTCAAATCAGGTGATTCCAGTTTCCCAGTTTGGGAATAGCACAGCTTCTTCGTCCTTCCAATCAAACCAGGATGAATCTCTTTGTGAGAAGCTTGATTTGGATACATAAAGTGGTGGAGAATCATCACGAAGTTGAATAAACCTCATAGGAGTTGGGATGAAGAAGTTATCCCACTTTCAAATCAGGTGATTCTTGTTTCCCAGTTTGGGAATAGCACAGCTTCTTCGTCCTTCCAATCAAACCAGGATGAATCACTTTGTGAGAATCTTGATTTGGATACATAAAGTGGTGGAGAATCACCAGGAAGTTGAATAAATCTCATAGGAGTTGGGATGAAGAAGTTATCCCACTTTCAAATCAGGGGATTCCAGTTTTCCAGTTTGGGAATAGCAAAGCTTCTTCGTCCTTCCAATCAAACCAGGATGAATCACTTTGTGAGAAGCTTGATTTGGATACATAAAGTGGTGGAGAATCACCAGGAAGTTGAATAAATCTCATAGGAGTTGGGATGAAGAAGTTATCCCACTTTCAAATCAGGTGATTCTAGTTTCCCAGTTTGGGAATAGCACAGCTTCTTCGTCCTTCCAATCAAACCAGGATGAATCTCTTTGTGAGAAGCTTGATTTGGATACATAAAGTGGTGGAGAATCATCAGGAAGTTGAATAAATTTCATAGGAGTTGGGATGAAGAATTTATCCCACTTTCAAATCAGGGGATTCCAGTTTCCCAGTTTGGGAATAGCACAGCTTCTTCGTCGTTCCAATCAAACCAGGATGAATCTCTTTGTGAGAATCTTGATTTGGATACATAAAGTGGTGGAGAATCATCAGGAAGTTGAATAAACCTCATAGGAGTTGGGATGAAGAAGTTATCCCACTTTCAAATCAGGTGATTCCAGTTTCCCAGTTTGGGAATAGCAAAGCTTCTTCGTCCTTCCAATCAAACCAGGATGAATCACTTTGTGAGAAGCTTGATTTGGATACATAAAGTGGTGGAGAATCACCAGGAAGTTGAATAAATCTCATAGGAGTTGGGATGAAGAAGTTATCCCACTTTCAAATCAGGTGATTCTAGTTTCCCAGTTTGGGAATAGCACAGCTTCTTCGTCCTTCCAATCAAACCAGGATGAATCTCTTTGTGAGAAGCTTGATTTGGATACATAAAGTGGTGGAGAATCACCAGGAAGTTGAATAAATCTCATAGGAGTTGGGATGAAGAAGTTATCCCACTTTCAAATCAGGGGATTCTAGTTTCCCAGTTTGGGAATAGCATAGCTTCTTCGTCCTTCCAATCAAACCAGGATGAATCACTTTGTGAGAATCTTGATTTGGATACATAAAGTGGTGGAGAATCATCAGGAAGTTGAAAAAATCTCATAGGTATCACTTTTAGTGATGTTTAGAGTGATCTGAGTATTTAGGAAAGATTAGAAGAGATTTAGAGAAGATTAAAGTATGAAATGAGATTAAGAGTCTAAAGAACTAAAGAGAGACTAAGAGAGACTCATAACTTGCTTGATATTATTAATGAGAGTGATTACACTTATATATGGAGCTTGAGACACTAGGGTTTCGATTACACAAAAGGAGAAAGCATGTGAAGTCAAGATACAGCTAAGGGCGCATTTGAATCCTTCCAATGAGAGTCTCCACATGTGTAAGGCATCTTTGAATATGCCTTTACCTTTCCAGCTCTTGCCAGACTGTCAGACGCGCTCTTCCTTATCCTCTCAACGTTCGGATCAAGCTCAGCCTTAAGGTAAAGTAACTCTAGCTAGTTTACTCTTTACCTGAGCTGAGTAACTCCTTAACCGCGCATGATGGTACGGCCTGATCGTCCGTACCCTTCACCCTATCCGTACAGTCCGTACATGATGCTTCCATCTTCCTCTCTAATGCTTCTACACTTCCTAAGGTCTCCTCTTCATACCATAAGGCTCTCATCTCAACACTCCCCCTCAAGCTTAGCTTTGTGAAAGTCTAAGCTTGGACAGCCATGAGATCTTCCTCATTAAAAACCTCACTAAGGAAAACCCATTGGGACAAAACCTTAATGAGGGAAAAAGAGTAAAGATCTCACAGCTAAGGGGATCAGCTCCTTCTCTTCCCAAGATCTATGAGTCCCAATCTGATGTGAATGGACTCCATAGTCTTTTGTCTCGCAGCCTTGGTGAATACATCAGCCAACTGATCTTCACTTCTAGTATAGCAGGGCAAGATCACTCCTAGCACAATCATCTGTCTCACTTTGTGGCAATCAACCTCAATGTGCTTGGTTCTCTCATGGAACACCGAGTTGGATGCAATGTGAATAGCAGCTTGATTGTCACAATGCATTGTCATTGGAGAGGCTTGATCAATCTCCAAGTGCTTCAAGATGCCTTTTATCCACACCAACTCGTTTGTAAGCTTCAGCATGGCTCTATACTCAGCTTCAGCACTTGAACATGACACCACCTTCTGCTTCTTGCTCTTCCAAGTCACCAAGTTACCTCCAATGAATGTGCAATAGCCGGTAGTTGATCTCCTATCAGCTCTATCTCCTGCCCAATCAGCATCACAATACCCCACCACTTCTGTGCTTCCATTACATCCCATCCAAACCCCTTGATCCGGCGAGCCATTTAGATACATCAGCAGCCTCTCTACCATGCGCCAATGATGTTCCTTTGGAAGCTGCATGTGTTGACTCACCTGGTTCACAGCAAAACATATATCAGGCCTTGTAATGGTAAGGTAAATCAATTTGCCAACAAGTGTTCTATAGAGTTTAGGATCATGAAATGGCTTGCTGTCTTCAATCTCCCCCTCTCTTGGTACTTTGTAGCCATCCTCCATTGGCATCCTTGCTGTCTTGCCTCCATAAGCACCTGCACCTTTCAAAAGATCAAGTGTATACTTCCTTTGGGACATGAACAATCCTTCCTTGGATCTACAAATCTCAATTCCAAGGAAGTATTTCATTTCTCCCAAGTCTTTGATTTCAAACATAGTCTTTAGGAATTCCTTGGTTGCTTTGATACCTTCCTTATCACTCCCAGTGATAATGATATCATCCACATACACAAGGAGAGCAACCATACCTGAGGGGTCGTGAGTGTAAAGAGAGTGTGATCCAATTCTGACTTCTTGAAGCCTCGGCCATTCAGAGTTGTGCTCAACTTGTTATACCAAGCTCTTGGTGATTGCTTCAACCCATAAATGGCTTTCTTTAGTCTCAGCACATTCCCTCTCTTCACTAGATGTTCCAGACCTGGTGGAGGATACATATAGACTTCATCCTCAAGCTCTCCTTGTAGAAATGCATTCTTTACATCCATTTGCCACAATCCCCATCCTAGGTTCACAGCCAAGCTTAAAACAATCCTAATGGTGTGTAGCTTGGCTACTGGTGCAAATGTCTCAATGTAGTCCTCTCCATATGTCTGAGTGAACCCTCTTGCTACTAGTCTAGTCTTCTTCCTCTCAATCGACCCATCAGCCTTGTACTTGATTGTAAAGATCCATCTACTAGACACAGCTTTCTTCCCTTTTGGTAGTTCACTCTCATACCATGTATCATTCTTTATCATAGCTCCTGCCTCAGCTCCTACTGATTCCTTCCATTCCTTATCCTCCATTGCCTCTTCATAGCTTCTTGGAATGTGATTTTCATCCAAGTTTACCATGAATGCGCAATGTGCTTCTGGATATTGAGCAAAAGAACACACGGCCTGAGTAGGATGCTTCACAGCTTGGGCATTGTAGTACACTCTTGTGTTTACCCAACTGGAAGGATCCTTTCTCAGCCTTGTACTTCTTCTCAATACTGGCCCTTCTTGCGCCATCTCTTGTTCTTCTTCTTGTGGCAGCACACTTGTTTCAGATCTTTCTTCTCCTAGCTGACTTGCTTCAGCTCCTTCTTCCCTTAGCTGACTCTCTTCAGCTCCTTCTTCTTGATCATTTGATTCCACAGCTTGATCATGAGAGCCAGAACTCTCTTCTCTACTTGTTTCTTCACGGTTTGGAGTTCTTGTTTCATTCCCCCCCTCATGCTCAAGGTTGGAAGTCTGATGATCCGGGACTGGGGTAGTGCTTCTCCCCCCTTGATGTCCTTGATTCATGTTGATTCCAAGGCCTTCTAGGATAATCCTCAAGGTTTCAGCTCTATCAGAGGTAAGATCCTTCAAGTCTTCTTGAATCTGTTCCTCATAATATCCTTTCTCTTCAACAAACTTCACTTCTCTAGATACTAACACTCTCCTTGTGTTAGGATCATAGCACTTGTATCCTTTCTGACTTGATGAGTATCCAATGAACATTGCCTTTGAACTCTTAGCTTCTAGCTTGTTTCTTATCTCTCCAGGCACCATCACAAAACACAAACACCCAAAGACCTTCATATGCTCGAGAGAAGGCTTGTACTGATTCAGTACCTCAAATGGTGATTGTCCTTGAAGGATCAGAGTTGGTGTCCTGTTGATGAGATAACATGCCGTAGCAACAGCATCACTCCAAAACTTCTTAGGCACATTGGATTGAAACATCATGGACCTGGCTACTTCCATCAAATGCCTGTTCTTCCTCTCAGCCACACCATTCTGTTGTGGTGTATAGGGACAGCTTGTCTGATGAAGAATTCCATGCTGAGCTAGGTGTAGCTTGAATGCTTGTCCCGTGTACTCTCCTCCATTATCTGACCTGAAAATCTTTATCTTGGCATTGTAATGGTTAGTCACATAGGATTGAAAATTTTTAAATGCATCAAGTACCCTATCTTTGGTTGGAATTAAGGTTAACCAGGTGTATTTGGATTTTTCATCAATGAAAGTTACATAATACTTATGATTTTCTCTAGATAGGCAAGGTGCAGTCCAAACATCAGAATGAATAAGATCAAAACACTTTTCATAAACAGTAGTAGACTTGTTAAAGACAGTTCTACAATGCTTGCCTAAAATGCAAGCTTCACAATCATTATTCTCAAAGGAAACACCTGGCAACATCAGTTTTAAAGCCTTATTATGAGGGTGTCCTAATCTAGCATGCCACAATGCATTTTTACTTAAACCAGAACTAGAAACAGAAGTAAACGAGCAGCTATATCTAGAAACAGGAGTGAGATCTTCAAGTAAATATAGCTCTCCTTTAGTCACTCCCTTTCCAATCATCTTGCTGCTTTTAATATCCTGAAACTTCACATCATTAGGACTGAATATAACATTGCATTGCAAATCAGTAGCACATTTCTTAACAGATAACAAGTTTGATGTAAATTCAGGCATATAAAAGGCTTTAGTTTCCTTATCAAATAGTTTAAGACTTCCTATTCCTCTAATAGGAATCTTATCACCATTAGCAATCAGTACATTTCCATTCATTGGCACAATGTTTTTAATTAAGCTAGTGTCACTTATCATATGATGAGATGCACCTGAATCAATCACTAATGGCTTAATGTCATGAGAACTAGCAATATGCGCAAGGATACTAGATGGTTTGAATGCATGATCATTTCTAGCAAAGTTTGCAGTCCTAGATTGATTTACCATTTCTATCAAGCTCTCATGCATCCTATCAGTTCTAGTTAGATTCTCATAGTTCTCTACCACCCTAGCACCAAAAGAATACCCAAAGATGTTACCATTCTCCTTGAACATCTTAATGAGAGCATCAAGGTCGGATCTCCTTAGATACTCTTGATCATTGTTCCCACGGTTGCTTGATGCTCCAGTGTAGGCTACAAGAGACTTTCCATCACCTGCCTCACGCCCATCTATCTCCTTTCCTTTGCTTGTACCAGCTCCACTTGTTCCATCCGAGACATTAGCCCTTGCCTCACGGTCCTTCATGAACTTAGCCGGCTTGAGGTGAGGATGGAGTATCCAGCATTGGCTCTTCTTGTGGCCATGCTTCTTGCAGTGATCACAACTCCCATTGAACCTCCTCTCCTCAAACTTCCCATGCGCAGCCGCAGCCTTGTTTGCTTGTGGAGCTTCACTACCTTCCTCTTGAGTTGCTTGGCTTGCAAGGGACAGGTCTCCTTTCTTTGCAAACAACCCAATGGAGCCTTGCTCCTTCTGAATCCGCGCACACACATCCTCAAGATCAGGTAGAGTGTCTTCTCTAAGCAGGTGCTGGATGAGACCGTTGTAGGCCGGGTTCAGCGTGAGGAGTAGCCCAAAGACCTTGTCTTGCTCTCTCCTCTTGTTCAGCTCATCAGCATCCGTTGTGCTTGGCCTAAGCATCTCCATCTCGGACCAGAGGCTCCTGAATCTCCCTAGATGCTTGGTGAACTCCATGTCTTCTTGTACAAGGTTGTTGATGGCTTGCTTCACTTCAAACACTCGGCTTAGGTTTGATGTGTTGCCATACACCTTCTTCAACGTATCCCACAGCTCCTTAGCAGACTCACAGTAGCTGTATGCATCCAGAATAGCCGGCTCAAGTGACGCATGAAGCACAGACATCACCAGCATATCCTCTTGATGCCACTTCTCTTCCGCCTTGCTTGCGGCCTCACCATCATCCTCTCCTTGAGTGATGAGTTTTGGAGCTTCTCCGGGGGTGATGTGCTTCCACAACCCCTTGCTTCCCACCGTGGTTCTCACCATCCGAGACCACACCAAGTAGTTGGTTCCCTTGAAGATCACAGCTACCTTCATGTTCATGTTCATCCCACTCTCCATGTTGAATGATGAACTCTCTAAGCTTCAGAAAC
Organism: Brassica rapa; assembly: GCF_000309985.2. Taxonomy (NCBI): domain Eukaryota; kingdom Viridiplantae; phylum Streptophyta; class Magnoliopsida; order Brassicales; family Brassicaceae; genus Brassica; species Brassica rapa. The sequence goes on along the minus strand of NW_022610329.1, from coordinate 7,384 downwards.
TTTATCTTGAGTTGAATGACTTGTAGAACCCTTCACAGCCTCGATCTTCAACCCACACAGCTTCAGATGATACACCACAACCAGTCTTGAACTTGAAAAGTACCCAGAAACTCTCAAACACACAAGAACACAAGAGTTTCTTCAAAGCTTCAACCTTGAGGCTTCAAAGAATCACACACGACCTCAGGCTCTCACTAACCTGGCTCTGATACCATATCACTTTTAGTGATGTTTAGAGTGATCTGAGTATTTAGGAAAGATTAGAAGAGATTTAGAGAAGATTAAAGTATGAAATGAGATTAAGAGTCTAAAGAACTAAAGAGAGACTAAGAGAGACTCATAACTTGCTTGATATTATTAATGAGAGTGATTACACTTATATATGGAGCTTGAGACACTAGGGTTTCGATTACACAAAAGGAGAAAGCATGTGAAGTCAAGATACAGCTAAGGGCGCATTTGAATCCTTCCAATGAGAGTCTCCACATGTGTAAGGCATCTTTGAATATGCCTTTACCTTTCCAGCTCTTGCCAGACTGTCAGACGCGCTCTTCCTTATCCTCTCAACGTTCGGATCAAGCTCAGCCTTAAGGTAAAGTAACTCTAGCTAGTTTACTCTTTACCTGAGCTGAGTAACTCCTTAACCGCGCATGATGGTACGGCCTGATCGTCCGTACCCTTCACCCTATCCGTACAGTCCGTACATGATGCTTCCATCTTCCTCTCTAATGCTTCTACACTTCCTAAGGTCTCCTCTTCATACCATAAGGCTCTCATCTCAACAGTTATCCTACTTTCAAATCAGGTGATTCTAGTTTCCCAGTTTGGGAATAGCACAGCTTCTTCGTCCTTCCAATCAAACCAGGATGAATCACTTTGTGAGAAGCTTGATTTGGATACATAAAATGGTGGAGAATCATCAGGAAGTTGAATAAATCTCATAGGAGTTGGGATGAAGAAGTTATCCCACTTTCAAATCAGGTGATTCTTGTTTCCCAGTTTGGGAATAGCACAGCTTCTTCGTCCTTCCAATCAAACCAGGATGAATCACTTTGTGAGAAGCTTGATTTGGATACATAAAGTGGTGGAGAATCACCAGGAAGTTGAATAAATCTCATAGGAGTTGGGATGAAGAAGTTATCCCACTTTCAAATCAGGGATTCCAGTTTTCCAGTTTGGGAATAGCAAAGCTTCTTCGTCCTTCCAATCAAACCAGGATGAATCACTTTGTGAGAATCTTGATTTGGATACATAAAGTGGTGGAGAATCACCAGGAAGTTGAATAAATCTCATAGGAGTTGGGATGAAGAAGTTATCCCACTTTCAAATCAGGGGATTCCAGTTTTCCAGTTTGGGAATAGCAAAGCTTCTTCGTCCTTCCAATCAAACCAGGATGAATCTCTTTGTGAGAAGCTTGATTTGGATACATAAAGTGGTGGAGAATCATCAGGAAGTTGAATAAATCTCATAGGAGTTGGGATGAAGAAGTTATCCCACTTTCAAATCAGGTGATTCTTGTTTCCCAGTTTGGGAATAGCACAGCTTCTTCGTCCTTCCAATCAAACCAGGATGAATCTCTTTGTGAGAAGCTTGATTTGGATATATAAAGTGGTGGAGAATCATCAGGAAGTTGAATAAATCTCATAGGAGTTGGGATGAAGAAGTTATCCCACTTTCAAATCAGGTGATTCTAGTTTCCCAGTTTGGGAATAGCACAGCTTCTTCGTCCTTCCAATCAAACCAGGATGAATCACTTTGTGAGAAGCTTGATTTGGATACATAAAGTGGTGGAGAATCACCAGGAAGTTGAATAAATCTCATAGGAGTTGGGATGAAGAAGTTATCCCACTTTCAAATCAGGGGATTCCAGTTTTCCAGTTTGGGAATAGCAAAGCTTCTTCGTCCTTCCAATCAAACCAGGATGAATCTCTTTGTGAGAAGCTTGATTTGGATACATAAAGTGGTGGAGAATCATCAGGAAGTTGAATAAATCTCATAGGAGTTGGGATGAAGAATTTATCCCACTTTCAAATCAGGTGATTCTTTTCCCAGTTTGGGAATAGCACAGCTTCTTTGTCGTTCCAATCAAACCTGGATGAATCACTTTGTGAGAAGCTTTACTTTGGATACATAAAGTGGTGGATAATCACCAGGAATTTGAATAAATCTCATAGGAATTGGGATGAAGAAGTTATCCCACTTTCAAATCAGGTGATTCCAGTTTCCCAGTTTGGGAATAACACAGCTTCTTCGTCGTTCCAATCAAACCAGGATGAATTACTTTGTGAGAAGCTTGATTTGGATACATAAAGTGGTGGAGAATCACCAGGAAGTTGAATAAATCTCATAGGAGTTGGGATGAAGAAGTTATGCCACTTTCAAATCAGGTGATTCCAATTTCCCAGTTAGGGAATAGCACAGCTTCTCCGTCCTTCCAATCAAACCAGGATGAATCTCTTTGTGAGAAGCTTGATTTGGATACATAAAGTGGTGGAGAATCATCAGGAAGTTGAATAAACCTCATAGGAGTTGGGATGAAGAAGTTATCCCACTTTCAAATCAGGTGATTCCAGTTTCCCAGTTTGGGATTAGCACAGCTTCTTCGTCCTTCCAATCAAACCAGGATGAATCACTTTGTGAGAAGCTTGATTTGGATACATAAAGTGGTGGAGAATCACCAGGAAGTTGAATAAATCTCATAGGAGTTGGGATGAAGAAGTTATCCCACTTTCAAATCAGGTGATTCTTGTTTCCCAGTTTGGGAATAGCACAGCTTCTTCGTCCTTCCAATCAAACCAGGATGAATCACTTTGTGAGAATCTTGATTTGGATACATAAAGTGGTGGAGAATCACCAGGAAGTTGAATAAATCTCATAGGAGTTGGGATGAAGAAGTTATCCCACTTTCAAATCAGGGATTCCAGTTTCCAGTTTGGGAATAGCAAAGCTTCTTCGTCCTTCCAATCAAACCAGGATGAATCACTTGTGAGAAGCTTGATTTGGATACATAAAGTGGTGGAGAATCACCAGGAAGTTGAATAAATCTCATAGGAGTTGGGATGAAGAAGTTATCCCACTTTCAAATCAGGTGATTCTAGTTTCCCAGTTTGGGAATAGCACAGCTTCTTCGTCCTTCCAATCAAACCAGGATGAATCTCTTTGTGAGAAGCTTGATTTGGATACATAAAGTGGTGGAGAATCATCAGGAAGTTGAATAAACCTCATAGGAGTTGGGATGAAGAATTTATCCCACTTTCAAATCAGGTGATTCCAGTTTCCCAGTTTGGGAATAGCACAGCTTCTTCGTCCTTCCAATCAAACCAGGATGAATCTCTTTGTGAGAAGCTTGATTTGGATACATAAAGTGGTGGAGAATCATCAGGAAGTTGAATAAACCTCATAGGAGTTGGGATGAAGAAGTTATCCCACTTTCAAATCAGGTGATTCCAGTTTCCCAGTTTGGGAATAGCACAGCTTCTTCGTCCTTCCAATCAAACCAGGATGAATCACTTTGTGAGAAGCTTGATTTGGATACATAAAGTGGTGGAGAATCACCAGGAAGTTGAATAAATCTCATAGGAGTTGGGATGAAGAAGTTATCCCACTTTCAAATCAGGTGATTCTAGTTTCCCAGTTTGGGAATAGCACAGCTTCTTCGTCCTTCCAATCAAACCAGGATGAATCTCTTTGTGAGAAGCTTGATTTGGATACATAAAGTGGTGGAGAATCACCAGGAAGTTGAATAAATCTCATAGGAGTTGGGATGAAGAAGTTATCCCACTTTCAAATCAGGTGATTCTAGTTTCCCAGTTTGGGAATAGCACAGCTTCTTCGTCCTTCCAATCAAACCAGGATGAATCACTTTGTGAGAAGCTTGATTTGGATACATAAAGTGGTGGAGAATCACCAGGAAGTTGAATAAATCTAATAGGAGTTGGGATGAAGAAGTTATCCCACTTTCAAATCAGGTGATTCCAGTTTCCCAGTTTGGGAATAGGACAGCTACTTCGTCGTTCCAATCAAACCAGGATGAATCACTTGGTGAGAAGCTTGATTTCGATACATAAAGTGGTATAGAATCACCAGGAAGTTAAATAAATCTCATAGGAGTTGGGATGAAGAAGTTATCCTACTTTCAAATCAGGTGATTCCAGTTTCCCAGTTTGGGAATAGCACAGCTTCTTCGTCCTTCCAATCAAACCAGGATGAATCACTTTGTGAGAAGCTTGATTTGGATACATAAAGTGGTGGAGAATCATCAGGAAGTTGAATAAATCTCATAGGAGTTGGGATGAAGAAGTTATCCCACTTTCAAATCAGGTGATTCTTGTTTCCCAGTTTGGGAATAGCACAGCTTCTTCGTCCTTCCAATCAAACCAGGATGAATCACTTTGTAAGAAGCTTGATTTGGATACATAAAGTGGTGGAGAATCACCAGGAAGTTGAATAAATCTCATAGGAGTTGGGATGAAGAAGTTATCCCACTTTCAAATCAGGGAGTTCCAGTTTTGCAGTTTGGGAATAGCAAAGCTTCTTCGTCGTTCCAATCAAACCAGGATGAATCACTTTGTGAGAAGCTTGATTTGGATACATAAAGTGGTGGAGAATCACCAGGAAGTTGAATAAATCACATAGGAGTTGGGATGAAGAAGTTATCCCACTTTCAAATCAGGTGATTCCAGTTTTCCAGTTTGGGAATAGCACAGCTTCTTCGTCCTTCCAATCAAACCAGGATGAATCTCTTTGTGAGAAGCTTGATTTGGATACATAAAGTGGTGGAGAATCATCAGGAAGTTGAATAAACCTCATAGGAGTTGGGATGAAGAATTTATCCCACTTTCTAATCAGGTGATTCCAGTTTCCCAGTTTGGGAATAGCACAGCTTCTTCGTCCTTCCAATCAAACCAGGATGAATCACTTTGTGAGAAGCTTGATTTGGATACATAAAGTGGTGGAGAATCACCAGGAAGTTGAATAAACCTCATAGGAGTTGGGATGAAGAAGTTATCCCACTTTCAAATCAGGTGATTCCAGTTTCCCAGTTTGGGAATAGCACAGCTTCTTCGTCCTTCCAATCAAACCAGGATGAATCACTTTGTGAGAAGCTTGATTTGGATACATAAAGTGGTGGAGAATCACCAGGAAGTTGAATAAATCTCATAGGAGTTGGGATGAAGAAGTTATCCCACTTTCAAATCAGGTGATTCTAGTTTCCCAGTTTGGGAATAGCACAGCTTCTTCGTCCTTCCAACAAACCAGGATGAATCTCTTTGTGAGAAGCTTGATTTGGATACATAAAGTGGTGGAGAATCACCAGGAAGTTGAATAAATCTCATAGGAGTTGGGATGAAGAAGTTATCCCACTTTCAAATCAGGTGATTCTAGTTTCCCAGTTTGGGAATAGCACAGCTTCTTCGTCCTTCCAATCAAACCAGGATGAATCACTTTGTGAGAAGCTTGATTTGGATACATAAAGTGGTGGAGAATCATCAGGAAGTTGAAAAAATCTCATAGGAGTTGGGATGAAGAAGTTATCCCACTTTCAAATCAGGTGATGCCAGTTTCCCAGTTTGGGAATAGCACAGCTTCTTCGTCCTTCCAATCAAACCAGGATGAATCACTTGGTGAGAAGCTTGATTTGGATACATAAAGTGGTGGAGAATCATCAGGAAGTTGAATAAATCTCATAGGAGTTGGGATGAAGAAGTTATCCACTTCAAATCAGGTGATTCTAGTTTCCCCCAGTTTGGGAATAGCACAGCTTCTTCGTCCTTCCAATCAAACCAGGATGAATCACTTTGTGAGAAGCTTGATTTGGATACATAAAGTGGTGGAGAATCACCAGGAAGTTGAATAAATCTAATAGGAGTTGGGATGAAGAAGTTATCCCACTTTCAAATCAGGTGATTCTTGTTTCCCAGTTTGGGAATAGCACAGCTTCTTCGTCTTCCAATCAAACCAGGATGAATCACTTGTGAGAATCTTGATTTGGATACATAAAGTGGTGGAGAATCACCAGGAAGTTGAATAAATCTCATAGGAGTTGGGATGAAGAAGTTATCCCACTTTCAAATCAGGGGATTCCAGTTTTCCAGTTTGGGAATAGCAAAGCTTCTTCGTCCTTCAATCAAACCAGGATGAATCACTTTGTGAGAATCTTGATTTGGATACATAAGTGGTGGAGAATCACCAGGAAGTTGAATAAATCACATAGGAGTTGGGATGAAGAAGTTATCCACTTTCAAATCAGGGGATTCCAGTTTTCCAGTTTGGGAATAGCAAAGCTTCTTCGTCCTTCCAATCAAACCAGGATGAATCTCTTTGTGAGAAGCTTGATTTGGATACATAAAGTGGTGGAGAATCATCAGGAAGTTGAATAAACCTCATAGGAGTTGGGATGAAGAAGTTATCCCACTTTCAAATCAGGTGATTCTTGTTTCCCAGTTTGGGAATAGCACAGCTTCTTCGTCCTTCCAATATATCACTTTTGAGTGATGAAATCTATAATCTGAGTTTAGATAAGAATAGAGAAGAGATTAGAGTAGATTAAGGAGATTAAGAGACTAAATGAGAATCATTGTGCAAAGTATAGAGAGATTGATTTGTTTAGAACTGTCTAATCTTTATTAGGAGATGAGGTTACATATTTATAGTCTAAGCAGCAAGGGTTTCGAAAACCTAATTAGAGACTCTAAGCATGTGTGTCAAACGGATAAGGCTGGCCGAGTTTGATCCATCAATGAAGGCCCGCACGTTTGATGCCTTTGGGATCTTGACTAAAAGTATCTTTTTGCCTTTCCAGCTGTGCCAGTCTGTCAAGGCGCCTCTTATCCCTTCCTCAACGGTCTGATGATCAGATAAGTTCCCAAGAACTTTACCCGCGGCTTGCTTCATCTGGATGAGTTACTCGGGTAACTTATAGTTACCATCCTGTACGGCCTTGTACGGAATGTACGGCCTTGTACGGTCATTCCTCCCAAGTCCATCCTAACTTTTCATGTCTCATCTCCTCTCACTTCTCTAGTCCCTTCATGCTTCTCACTTAATCATCTCCATAACTTAACACCCCCTCAAGCTTAGCTTTGTGAAAGCCTAAGCTTGGATAGCCATGAGATCTTCCTCAATTAAAAACCTCACCAAAGAAAACCCAATGGGACAAAACTTGAGAGGGAAAAAAGAGTAAAGACCTCATGACTTAGGGGATCAGCTCCTTCTCTTCCCAAGATCAATGAGCCCCAATCTAATTGAATGGACTCCATTTCTTTTGCCTTGCAGCCTTGGTGAACACATCTGCTAACTGATCTTCACTTCAGTGTAGCATGGCAAGATCACTCCCTACACAATCATCTGCCTCCCTTTGTGACAATCAACCTCAATGTGCTTG
>NW_022610328.1:22500-60567 GCF_000309985.2 Brassica rapa | reverse complement strand
TCCACTACTTTATGTATCAAAAATCAAGCTTCTTACATCACGATTCATCCTGGTTTGATTAGAATGAAAAGAAGCTCATATTCCCAAACAGGGAAAACTGGGATCCTGATTGATTTGAAAGTGGGATACGTTCTTCATCCTAACTCCTATGAGATTTATTCAGCTTCCTGGTGATTCTCCACTACTTTATGTATCAAAATCAAGCTTCTTACATCGCGATTCATCCTGGTTTGATTAGAATGACAAAGAAGCTGTCATATTCCCAAACAGGAAAACTGGGATCACCTGATTTGAAAGTGGGATAGCTTCTTCATCCTAACTCCTATGAGATTTATTCGACTTCCTGGTGATTCTCCACTACTTTATGTATCAAAATCAAGCTTCTTACATCGCGATTCATCTTGGTTTGATTAGAATGACAAAGAAGCTGTCATATTCCCAAACAGGAAAACTGGGATCACCTGATTTGAAAGTTGGATAGCTTCTTCATCCTAACTCCTATGAGATTTATTCGACTTCCTGGTGATTCCCCACTACTTTATGTATCAAAATCAAGCTTCTTACATCGCGATTCATCCTGGTTTGATTAGAATGACAAAGAAGCTGTCATATTCCCAAACAGGAAAACTGGGATCACCTGATTTGAAAGTGGGATAGCTTCTTCATCCTAACTCCTATGAGATTTATTCAGCTCCTGGTGATTCTCCACTACTTTATGTATCAAAATCAAGCTTCTTACATCGCGATTCATCCTGGTTTGATTAGAATGACACAAGAAGCTGTCATATTCCCAAACAGGAAAACTGGGATCACCTGATTTGAAAGTGGGATAGCTTCTTCATCCTAACTCCTATGAGATTTATTCAGCTTCCTGGTGATTCTCCACTACTTTATGTATCAAAATCAAGCTTCTTACATCGCGATTCATCTTGGTTTGATTAGAATGACAAAGAAGCTGTCATATTCCCAAACAGGAAAACTGGGATCACCTGATTTGAAAGTGGGATAGCTTCTTCATCCTAACTCCTATGAGATTTATTCAGCTTCCTGATGATTCTCCACTACTTTATGTATCAAAATCAAGCTTCTTACATCGCGATTCATCCTGGTTTGATTAGAATGACAAAGAAGCTGTCATATTCCCAAACAGGAAAACTGGGATCACCTGATTTGAAAGTGGGATAGCTTCTTCATCCTAACTCCTATGAGATTTATTCAGCTTCCTGGTGATTCTCCACTACTTTATGTATCAAAATCAAGCTTCTTACATCGGGATTCATCCTGGTTTGATTAGAATGACAAAGAAGCTGTCATATTCCCAAACAGGAAAACTGGGATCACCTGATTTGAAAGTGGGATAGCTTCTTCATCCTAACTCCTATGAGATTATTCAGCTTCCTGATGATTCTCAACTACTTTATGTACCAAATCAAGCTTCTTACATCGCGATTCAGCCTGGTTTGATTAGAATGACAAAGAAGCTGTCATATTCCCAAACAGGAAAACTGGGATCACCTGATTTGAAAGTGGGATAGCTTCTTCATCCTAACTCCTATGAGATTTATTCAGCTTCCTGATGATTCTCCACTACTTTATGTATCAAAATCAAGCTTCTTACATCGCGATTCATCCTGTTTGATTAGAAGACAAAGACAAAGAAGCTGTCATATTCCCAAACAGGAAAACTGGGATCACCTGATTTGAAAGTCGGATAGCTTCTTCATCCTAACTCCTATGAGATTTATTCAGCTTCCGGATGATTCTCCACTACTTTATGTATCAAAATCAAGCTTCTTACATCGCGATTCATCCTGGTTTGATTAGAATGACAAAGAAGCTGTCATATTCCCAAACAGGAAAACTGGGATCACCTGATTTGAAAGTGGGATAGCTTCTTCATCCTAACTCCTATGAGATTTATTCAGCTTCCTGATGATTCTCCACTACTTTATGTATCAAAATCAAGCTTCTTACATCGCGATTCATTCTGGTTTGATTAGAATGACAAAGAAGCTGTCATATTCCCAAACAGGAAAACTGGGATCACCTGATTTGAAAGTGTGATAGCTTCTTCATCCTAACTCCTATGAGATTTATTCGACTTCCTGGTGATTCTCCACTACTTTATGTATCAAAATCAAGCTTTTTACATCGCGATTCATCCTGGTTTGATTAGAATGACAAAGAAGCTGTCATATTCCCAAACAGGAAAACTGGAATCACCTGATTTGAAAGTGGGATAGCTTCTTCATCCTAACTCCTATGAGATTTATTCGACTTCCTGGTGATTCTCCACTACTTTATGTATCAAAATCAAGCTTCTTACATCGCGATTCATCCTGGTTTGATGAGAATGACAAAGAAGCTGTCATATTCCCAAACAGGAAAACTTGGATCACCAGATTTGAAAGTGGGATAGCTTCTTCATCCTAACTCCTATGAGATTTATTCAGCTTCCTGGTGATTCTCCACTACATTATGTATCAAAATCAAGCTTCTTACATCGCGATTCATCCTGGTTTGATTAGAATGACAAAGAAGCTGTCATATTCCCAAACAGGAAAACTGGGATCACCTGATTTGAAAGTGGGATAGCTTCTTCATCCTAACTCCTATGAGATTTATTCAGCTTCCTGGTGATTCTCCACTACTTTATGTATCAAAATCAAGCTTCTTACATCGTGATTCATCCTGGTTTGATTAGAATGACAAAGAAGCTGTCATATTCCCAAACAGGAAAACTGGGATCACCTGATTTGAAAGTGGGATAGCTTCTTCATCCTAACTCCTATGAGATTTATTCAGCTTCCTGATGATTCTCAACTACTTTATGTATCAAAATCAAGCTTCTTACATCGCGATTCATCCTGGTTTGATTAGAATGACAAAGAAGCTGTCATATTCCCAAACAGGAAAACTGGGATCACCTGATTTGAAAGTGGGATAGCTTCTTCATCCTAACTCCTATGAGATTTATTCGACTTCCTGGTGATTCTCCACTACTTTATGTATCAAAATCAAGCTTCTTACATTGCGATTCATCCTGGGTTGATTAGAATGACAAAGAAGCTGTCATATTCCCAAACAGGAAAACTGGGATCACCTGATTTGAAAGTGGGATAGCTTCTTCATCCTAACTCCTATGAGATTTATTCAGCTTCCTGGTGATTCTCCACTACTTATGTATCAAAATCAAGCTTCTTACATCGCGATTCATCCTGGTTTGATTAGAATGACAAAGAAGCTGTCATATTCCCAAACAGGAAAACTGGGATCACCTGATTTGAAAGTGGGATAGCTTCTTCATCCTAACTCCTATGAGATTTATTCAGCTTCCTGTGATTCTCCCATACTTTATGTATCAAAATCAAGCTTCTTACATCGCGATTCATCCTGGTTTGATTAGAATGACAGAGAAGCTGTCATATTCCCAAACAGGAAAACTGGGATCATGATTGAATTTGAAAGTGATAGCTTCTTCATTCTAACTCCTATGAGATTTATTCAGCTTCCTGGTGATTCTCCACTACTTTATGTATCAAAATCAAGCTTCTTACATCACGATTCATCCTGGTTTGATTAGAATGACAAAGAAGCTGTCATATTCCCAAACAGGAAAACTGGGATCACCTGATTTGAAAGTGGGATAGCTTCTTCATCCTAACTGTTAAGATGAGAGCCTTATAGTATGAAGAGGAGACCTTAGGAAGTGTAGAAGCATTAGAGAGGAAGATAGAAGCACCCTGTCGGACATGTACGGATAGGGCAAAAAGGTAGGACGATCAGGCCGTACCATCATGCGCGGTTTTAAGAGTTACTCAGCTCAGGTAAAGAGTAATAGCTAGAGTTACTTTACCTTAAGGCTGAGCTTGATCCGAACGTTGAGAGGATAAGGAGGAGCGCGTCTCTGACAGTCTGGCAAGAGCTGGAAAGGTTTAAAGGCATATTCAAAGATGCCTTCACATGTGGAGCTCTCATTGGACGGATTCAAATGCGCCCTTAGCTGTATATTGACTTCCATGCTTCTCCTTTATGCAATTCGAAACCCTAATGTCTTAGCTTCATTATAAGTGTAACTCTCTCATTAATAAGATTCAGAAAGTTATTGAGTCTCTCTTAGGTCTCTCTCAAAGTTTCTCTCTAGGACTCTTAATCTCATTTTATACTTTAATCTTCTTAAATTATTCTAATCTTCTCTAAACACTCGATTCCTTTAACATCCCTAAAAGTGATATGGTATCAGAAGCCGGTTAGTGAGAGCCTGAGGTCGTGTGAGATTCTTTGAAGTTTCTATGAGATTAAGAGATCTTTAGAGTGACTAGAATATAAGTGAGAGTTTAAGTGAAGATTAGAGCAAGTTTATGAGAGATTAAGTGACTTGAGAGCCGTTTAGTGTTTAAGAGAAAACCATAGTGTCTAAGAGATTAGAGAGACTCAAACTGCTTAATCTTATTAATGAGTGAGGTTACATATTTATATGGAAAGCATAAGGGTTTACAAGAGTCGAAATGGGCACTATTGAAGCATGTAGAGTCAAGGTTGCTTTCCGGATGATTGGATGATAAGGCTCACACGCTTTGCCTCTTTACAGCCTGTTCCAGCCTGGCACGCTCTTCCCTTATCCACTCAACGGTCTGATCCCTTCTCCTTAAGTCCCCAAGGTAACATTTCCTTGTTACCGTTTCACTTGGTCGAGGTTGGGTAAGTTTTGGTCGAGGATTTGGTACGGACGGTACGGCCATGTACGGCCTTGTACGGACGTCCGTACCATTCACTCCCAAACTCCCTAAGCTTCTCCATCTCTTCTTCTCTTCAACTCCTCTTCTCTCCATACTCATATACTCAACTCAACTCAACACTCCCCCTCAAGCTTAGCTTTGTAAAGCCTAAGCTTGGAAAGCTACAAGATCTTCCTCATTAAAAACCTCACCAAAGAAAACCCAATGGGATAAAACTTTGATGAGGGAAAAAGAGTAAAGACCTTGCAGCTAAGGGGATTAGCTCCTTCTCTTCCCAAGATCTATGAGTCCCAATCTGATGTGAATGGACTCCATAGTCTTTTGCCTTGCAGCCTTGGTGAACACATCCGCTAGCTGATCTTCACTCCTTGTATAGCATGGCAAGATCACCCCTAGCACAATCATCTGTCTCACCTTGTGGCAATCAACTTCAATGTGCTTGGTCCTCTTATGAAACACCGAGTTGCTTGATCAATCTCCAAGTGCTTCAAGATGCCTTTGATCCATACCAACTCGTTGGTAAGCTTCAGCATGGCTCTATACTCGGCTTCTGCACTTGAACATGACACAACCTTCTGCTTCTTGCTCTTCCAAGTCACCAAGTTGCCTCCAATGAATGTGCAATAGCCTGTGGTTGATCTCCTGTCTGCTCTATCACCAGCCCAATCCGCATCACAATATCCCACCACTTGAGTGCTTCCATTGCAGCCCATCCATACTCCTTGATCAGGTGAGCCGTTGAGATACATCAAGATCCTCTCCACCATGCGCCAGTGATGCTCCTTAGGCACTTGCATGTGCTGACTCACCTGATTCACAGCAAAACAAATGTCAGGTCTAGTTATAGTAAGATAAATCAATTTGCCAACTAGTTTTCTATAGAGTTTAGGATCCTGATAAGGTTTGCTGTCTTCAATCTCCCCCTCTCGTGGGACTTTGTAGCCATCCTCCATAGGCATCCTTTCTGTCTTGCCTCCATAAGCACCTGCACCTTTCAAAAGATCAAGTGTATATTTCCTTTGGGACATGAACAAACCTTCCTTGGATTTACATATCTCAATTCCAAGGAAGTATTTCATTTCTCCCAAGTCTTTAATCTCGAACATGGATTTAAGAAACTCCTTGGTTGCTATGATACCTTCCTTATCACTCCCTGTGATAATGATATCATCAACATACACAAGGAGTGCAATCATACCTGAGGGAGTCGTGAGTGTGAAGAGAGTGTGATCTAGTTCAGACTTCTTGAAGCCTCGGCCATTCAGAGTAGTGCTCAACTTGTTGTACCAAGCTCTTGGTGATTGCTTCAGCCATAGATGGCTTTCTTCAGTCTCAACACATTCCCACTCTTTCACTAAGTGTTCAAGGCCTGGAGGTGGATGCATATACACTTCATCCTCAAGTTCCCCTTGTAGAAACGCATTCTTCACATCCATTTGCCATAACCCCCATCCAAGATTCACAGCCAAGCTTAGTACAATCCGGATTGTGTGTAGTTTAGCTACTGGTGCAAAGGTTTCTATGTAATCTTCTCCATAAGTTTGAGTGAAACCTCTTGCAACTAGCCTTGACTTCTTCCTCTCAATCTTTCCATCCGCTTTGTACTTGATTGTGAATATCCATCTACTAGTCACAGCCTTCTTCCCTTTTGGTAACTCACTCTCATACCATGTATCATTCTTGATCATAGCTCCTGCCTCAGCTCCAACTGACTCCTTCCATTCTTTATCCATGATTGCTTCTTCATAGCTTCTTGGGATGTAGTTCTCATCCAAGTTAACCATGAAGGCACAATGTTCTTCTGGATATTGAGCAAAGGAGCACACGGCTTGAGAAGGATGCTCCACAGCTTGGGCATTGTAGTACACTCTCGTGTTTACCCAGCTAGAAGGATCCTTCCTTATCCTTGTACTCCTTCTTAGTGGCTGCACAACCGGTTCTTCTTCCTGTTGTTCTTCTACCACTTCATCTTGAGAAGGTGTTTGTCCTCACACCATGATCATGACCATGACCATCAGAGCCTATGCTCTCTTCTCCTTCATTCTCTACTCCTCCTTCATCCTGATTAGCCTCTTGCATAGGCTCCTCATGCTCCTCTCCTCCCTCATGATCAAGGTGGGATGGTGAACCAACTTCAGGAGGTGTAGTTGCGTGATTCCTTGGATCCTGGGATGTACTGATTCCAAGACCTTCAAGGATGATCCGCAAGGTGGTGGCCTTGTCTGATGTTAAGTCCTTCAGGTCTTCTTGGTTCTTTTCTTCATAGTATCCTCTATCTTCCAAGAACTTCACATCTCTAGATACAAGAACTCTCCTTGCTATAGGATCATAGCATTTGTATCCTTTCTGTGTAGCTGAGTATCCTATGAACACAGCCTTAGTACTTCTTGCTTCTAGCTTGTTGATCATCTCTCCTGGTTTGAGCACAAAGCATAGGCATCCAAAGACTCGCAAGTAATCAAGTGCTGGTTTGTACCTGTTCAGAACTTCAAATGGAGCCTTCTCATTCAGAACCTTGGTTGGAGTTCTGTTGATCAAGTAACAAGCAGTGGCAACCGCATCACTCCAAAATCTCTTTGGAACATTACTCTGAAACATAAGAGACCTTGCCACTTCCATGAGGTGCCTATTCTTCCTCTCAGCCACTCCATTTTGCTGTGGAGTATACGGACAGCTTGTTTGATGTAGGATCCCATGTTGTGATAAGTGTTGCTTGAATGCATGACTTGTGTACTCTCCTCCATTATCTGATCTCAAAATTTTAATCTTAGCATGATAATGGTTAGTTACATAAGTTTGAAAGTTCCTAAATGCATCAAGTACCCTATCTTTGGTCTGAATTAAGGTTAACCAGGTGTATTTGGATTTTTCATCAATGAATGTGACAAAATACTTATAACTATCTCTAGATAAGCAAGGGGCAGTCCACACATCTGAATGAATTAGATCAAAGCAATTATCATAAACGGTAGTAGACTTTTGAAACACAGTTCTACAATGCTTGCCTAAAATACAAGCTTCACAATCTTTGTTCTCAAACACAACACCTGGTACCATTAAGTTCAAAGCTTTAACATGAGGGTGTCCTACTCTAGCATGCCACAATGCATTTTTATTCAACAAAGAAGCAGAAGTAAACGAGCAACTATAATCAGGAACAGAAGTGAGTTCTTCAAGCATATAGAGATCTCCCTTAGTCACCCCTTTCCCAATCAATCTGCTGCTCTCAATATCCTGAAACTTCACATCATTAGGACTAAAGATAACATTGCATTGTAAATCATTAGTACATTTCTTCACAGATAATAGGTTTGATGTGAATTCAGGCATGTAAAAAGCTCTAGATTCTTTGTTAAACAACTTAAGCTTTCCTATTCCTCTAATAGGTATCTTATCCCCATTTGCTATCATCACATGCCCATGCGTAGGTTCTATATCCTTAATCAAGTTCTCATCACTTATCATATGATGTGATGCACCAGAATCAACAATCAATGGTTTACCTACTCGTTTAGCATTATGACATAGATTACTAAGTAATGGATGCATCCTATCAGTTCTAGCAATGTGAGCATTTCTATACTCATTCCTAGCTTCTAACCGTTCTACTAGTTCTCTAATCAAGTGATCATCCTTATATGCAATCATAGAAGCTCCAAAGGAATAAGCATAAGTGTTACCGTTTTCCTTTAGCATTTTGAAGAGAGCATCAAGGTCTGATCTCTTGATGTAGTCATCATTGCTGCGTGAGCTTGAGGCGCCCGTGTAAGCCACCAGAGACTTCCCATTCCCATCATTGCCTCCAAGCCCATCCACTTCACTCGTCTTGCTGGTGCCAGCTCCACTTGAACCTTCAGTCACATTTGCCCTTCCCTCATGCTCCTTCATGAACTTGGCCGGCTTGAGGTGTGGGTGTAGTATCCAGCATTGGCTCTTCTTATGACCATGCTTCTTGCAATGATCACAGTTGCCATTGAACTTCCTGTCCTTGTACTTCCCGTGAGATGCCTTGTTTGCTTGTGGAGCCTCGGTTGAGTCCTCATGAGCTGCTTGATTGGCAAGAGAGAGCTCCCCCTTTCCTCCAAACAACCCCATAGATCCCTGCTCCCTTTGGATTTGCGCACACACCTCCTCAAGGTCCGGAAGCTTGTCTGACCTCAACATGTGCTGGATGAGTTGAGTGTAGGCCGGGTTCAGTGTGAGAAGCAACCCAAAGACCTTGTCTTGCTCGCGCCTCTCATTCAACTGATCTGGATCAGTTGTGCTCGGCCTCAGCATCTCCAGCTCTGACCATAAGGACCTGAACCTCCCCAAGTGCTTAGTGAACTCCATGTCCTCTTGTGCAAGACGGTTGATCGCTAGGTTCACTTCAAACACACGGCTGAGGTTGGAAGTGTTCCCATACACCTTCTTCAGCGTGTCCCACAGCTCTTTGGCTGATTCACAGTAGCTGTAGGCATCCAAGAAAGCTGGGTCCAAGGATGCGTGTAGAACCGTCATCACCAGCATGTCTTCTTGTTGCCATTTCTCCACAGCCGCTTCATTGGAGACCTCTTCTTGATCTCCTCCCTGAGTAATGAGTTTCGGAGCCTCCCCTGTTGTGATGTGCCCCCACAAACCCTTACTTCCCACCGCAGTCTTCACCATCCGAGACCACACAAGGTAGTTGCTACCTTTGAAAGTAACCGCTACCTTCATCCTCATGTTCATCCCATGTTCCATCTTTGCTCAACTTGACTTGAAAACTTGAATCTTGAATCTCGTACACACCAACCTTGAGTCTAGAATCACGCAAACACACAGAACGTAGCACAGCTTCAACTAGAACGTATCACAGCTTCAACACCTTCAAAACTACTCGCGTGTAGCTTCAAAGCCTTTAGCTTGTAACTCTCTAAAGATCAAACCCCAGATTCAAATGAACCTGGCTCTGATACCATATGAGATTAAGAGATCCTTAGAGTAATCAGAATAAAAGAGAGAGTTTAGGAAGTGATTAAGAGAAGTTTGTGAAAGATTAAGAGACTAGAGAGCCGTTTAGTGTCTAAGAGAGAATCATTGTGTCTTAAGAGATTTGAGAGACTCAGAACTGCTTAATCTTATTAATGAGTGAGGTTACATATTTATATGGAAAGCATAAGGGTTTACAAGAGTCGAAATGGGCACTATTGAAGCATGTAGAGTCAAGGTTGCTTTCCGGATGATTGGATGATAAGGCTCACACGCTTTGCCTCTTTACAGCCTGTTCCAGCCTGGCACGCTCTTCCCTTATCCACTCAACGGTCTGATCCCTTCTCCTTAAGTCCCCAAGGTAACATTTCCTTGTTACCGTTTCACTTGGTCGAGGTTGGGTAAGTTTTGGTCGAGGCATTTGGTACGGACGGTACGGCCATGTACGGCCTTGTACGGACGTCCGTACCATCCACTCCTAAACTCCCTAAGCTTCTCCATCTCTTCTTCTCTTCAACTCCTCTTCTCTCCATACTCATATACTCAACTCAACTCAACAGTTTCAAGGTTGAAGCTTTGAAGAAACTCTTGTGTGTTCTTGTGTGTTTGAGAGTTTCTGGGTACTTTTCAAGTTCAAGACTGGTTGTGGTGTGTCATCTGAAGCTGTGTGGGTTGGAGATCGAGGCTGTGAAGGTTCTACAAGTCATTCAACTCAAGATAAAGTTTCTGAAGCTTAGAGAGTTCATCATTCAACATGGAGAGTGGGATGAACATGAACATGAAGGTAGCTGTGTGTTTCAAGGGAACCAACTACTTGGTGTGGTCTCGGATGGTGAGAACCACGGTGGGAAGCAAAGGGTTGTGGAAGCATATCACACCCGGAGAAGCTCCAAAACTCATCACTCAAGGAGAGGATGATGGTGAGGCTGCAAGCAACGCGGCTGAGAAGTGGCATCAAGAGGACATGCTGGTGATGTCAGTGCTTCACGCATCTCTTGAGCCAGCAATCTTAGATGCCTACAGCTACTGTGAGTCTGCTAAGGAGCTGTGGGACACACTGAAGAAGGTGTATGGGAATACATCAAACTTGAGCAGGGTGTTTGAGGTGAAGCAAGCAATCAACAACTTGGTACAAGAGGATATGGAGTTCACTAAGCATCTTGGGAGGTTCAGATCACTGTGGTCCGAGATGGAGATGTTAAGGCCAAGCACTACTGATGCAGATGAGCTCAACAAGAGAAGAGAGCAAGACAAGGTCTTTGGCTTACTTCTCACTCTTAACCCGGCGTATAATGGTCTCATCCAGCACCTGCTTAGAGAAGACACTCTACCTGATCTTGAGGATGTGTGTGCGCGGATTCAGAAGGAGCAAGGCTCCATTGGGTTGTTTGCAAAGAAAGGAGACCTTTCCCTTGCAAGCCAAGCAACTCAAGAGGAAGGTAGTGAAGCTCCACAAGCAAACAAGGCTGCTGCTGCGCATGGGAAGTTTGAGGAGAGGAGGTTCAATGGGAACTGTGATCACTGCAAGAAGCATGGCCACAAGAAGAGTCAATGCTGGATCCTTCACCCACACCTCAAGCCGGCAAAGTTCATGAAGGATCGTGAGGCAAGGGCTAATGCATCAGATGGAACGAGTGGAGCTGGTACAAGCAAAGGAAAGGAGATAGAGGGGCGTGAAGGAGGTGATGGGAAGTCTCTTGTAGCCTACACTGGAGCACCAAGCAACCGTGGGAACAATGATCAGGAGTATCTAAGGAGAGCTGATCTTGATGCCCTCATCAAGCTATTCAAGGAGAATGGTAACACCTTTGGGTATTCTTTTGGTGCTAGGGCTATAGAGAACCATAAGGATCTAACTAGAACTGATAGGATGCATGAGAGCTTGATAGACATGGTAAATCAATCTAGGATTGCAAGCCTTGCTAGAAATGATCTTGCATTCAAACCATCTAGTATCCTTGCGCATATGGCTAGTAATCACAACTTAAGCCATTAGTAGTTGACTCTGGTGCATCTCATCACATGATAAGTGATACTAGCTTGATTAAGAACATTGTACCAATGAATGGAAATGTGATGATAGCTAATGGAGATAGAATACCAATTAGAGGCATAGGAAGTCTCAAACTGTTTAACAAGGAAACTAAAGCCTTTTACATGCCTGAATTCACTTCAAATTTGCTATCTGTTAAGAAGTGTGCTACTGATCTACAATGCAATGTTATATTCAGTCCTAATGATGTGAAGTTTCAGGATATTAAAAGCAGCAAGATGATTGGAAAGGGAGTAACTAAAGGAGAACTATATTTGCTTGAAGACCTTGCTCCTGTTTCTAGTTATAGCTGCTCGTTTACTTCTGTTTCTGGTTCTAGTTTAAGTAAAAATGCATTGTGGCATGCTAGATTAGGACACCCTCATAATAAGGCTTTAAAACTGATGTTGCCAGGTGTTTCCTTTGAGAATAATGATTGTGAAGCTTGCATTTTAGGCAAGCATTGTAGAACTGTCTTTACCAAGTCTACTACTGTTTATGAAAAGTGTTTTGATCTTATTCATTCTGATGTTTGGACTGCACCTTGCTTATCTAGAGAAAACCATAAGTATTATGTAACTTTCATTGATGAAAAATCCAAATACACCTGGTTAACCTTAATTCCAACCAAAGATAGGGTACTTGATGCATTTAAAAACTTTCAAGCCTATGTAACTAACCATTACAATGCCAAGATAAAGATTTTCAGGTCAGATAATGGAGGAGAGTACACGGGACAAGCATTCAAGCTACACCTATCTCAGCATGGAATCCTTCATCAGACAAGCTGTCCCTATACACCACAACAGAATGGTGTGGCTGAAAGGAAGAACATGCACTTGATGGAAGTAGCCAGGTCCATGATGTTTCAATCCAATGTGCCTAAGAAGTTTTGGAGTGATGCAGTTGCTACGGCTTGTTATGTCATCAACAGGACACCAACTCTGATCCTTCAAGGACAATCACCATTTGAGGTACTGAATCAGTACAAGCCTTCACTAGAGCATATCAAGATCTTTGGGTGTTTGTGTTTTGTGATGGTGCCTGGAGAGATAAGAAACAAGCTAGAAGCTAAGAGTTCAAAGGCAATGTTCATTGGATACTCATCAAGTCAGAAAGGATACAAGTGCTATGATCCTAACACAAGGAGAGTGTTAGTATCTAGAGAAGTGAAGTTTGTTGAAGAAAAAGGATATTATGAGGAACAGATTCAAGAAGATTTGAAGGATCTTACATCTGATAGAGCTGAAACCTTGAGGATTATCCTAGAAGGGCTTGGAATCAACATGAATCAAGGACATCAGGGGGGGGGGGGCGAAGCACTACTCCAGCACCGGATCATCAGACTTCCAACCTTGAGCATGAGGGGGGGAATGAAACAAGAACTCCAAACCGTGGAGAGACAAGTAGAGAAGAGAATTCTGGCTCTCATGATCAAGCTGTGGAATCAAATGATCAACAAGAAGAAGCTGAAGACAGTCAGCTAAGGGAAGAAGGAGCTGAAGCAAGTCAGCTAGGAGAAGAAAGATCTGAAACAAGTGTGTTGCCACAAGAAGAAGAACAAGAGATGGCGCAAGAAGGGCCAATGTTGAGAAGAAGTACAAGGCTGAGAAAGGATCCTTCCAGTTGGGTAAACACAAGAGTGTACTACAATGCCCAAGCTGTGGAGCATCCTACTCAGGCCGTGTGTTCTTTTGCTCAATATCCAGAAGCACATTGCGCATTCATGGTAAACTTGGATGAGAATCACATTCCAAGAAGCTATGAAGAGGCAATGGAGGATAAGGAGTGGAAGGAATCAGTAGGAGCTGAGGCAGGAGCTATGATAAAGAATGATACATGGTATGAGAGTGAACTGCCAAAAGGGAAGAAGGCTGTGTCTAGTAGATGGATTTTTACAATCAAGTACAAGGCTGATGGGTCGATTGAGAGGAAGAAGACTAGACTAGTAGCAAGAGGGTTCACTCAGACATATGGAGAGGATTACATTGAGACATTTGCACCAGTAGCCAAGCTACATACCATTAGGATTGTTTTAAGCTTGGCTGTGAACCTTGGATGGGGATTGTGGCAAATGGATGTAAAGAATGCATTTCTACAAGGAGAGCTTGAGGATGAAGTCTATATGTATCCTCCACCAGGTCTGGAACATCTAGTGAAGAGAGGGAATGTACTGAGGCTAAAGAAAGCCATTTATGGGTTGAAGCAATCACCAAGAGCTTGGTATAACAAGTTGAGCACAACTCTGAATTGCCGAGGCTTCAAGAAGTCAGAATTGGATCACACTCTCTTTACACTCACGACACCCTCAGGTATGGTATTGAGATGAAGACCAAGGAGAGAAGAGATGAAGCTTTCAAGGTCAGTAGAGTGTTGAGGCTGAGACAGTAACTTTAGAGTTTTACTGTGGTAACTTTATTTTAACCACAGTAACTACTTGGGAAGTTATCTGATGGGATGAGAAGGTAACTTAGTGAAGAGAAGAGAGTAAACTCGACCAAAGAGGATAAGGAAGGATAAGGGAGCACTTTGACAGCCTGTATGATGCTGGAAAGGAGAGGATGCTTTTACACTAGTGCAAGCATGTGAGAAAGCACAGCCAAGTGATTCAAAAGGAGTTCCAGCCTGTCCTTTGACTACACATGCTTATACATTTCGAAATTCCTTGTTGCTCTCTCTTTATATACTTGTAAACCCTCATCAGTAATTAATGAATGGAGTTTTGAGTATTCTCTCTATTCTCTCTCTACTTATTCTCTTAATCTCTTTAATCTTACACAAAACAATCTGATTGTTCTTAAACACACGCTAATACACAAAAGTGTATATGGTATCAGAGCCAGGTTACTAAAAGGGTGGGAGTGTGTTATTCTTGTTTTTTAAAAATCTGGGTTTGTGTTCTTGAGCTGTTCTTGGTGTTCTTGAGTGTTCTTGGTGGTTTTTGAGCTATGTTCTTCATCTGATGGGTTTGATTGAGGGCATCTGATGGAATCAAACGACTTTAGCAGAGAGATGAAGACAAGATCAAGTTATCAAGTGAAGAAAGGGAGAGAAAACGAGTGGATCTGGTCAGATTGGGTGAAAACAGTTTTTGGAAGCTGTGGGATTTGGAGTAATCAGATAAAGGAAGAACCTTTAAAGGAGTTGGTTATTTTTGAAGATGAAGCTGTTCAAGAGATCACTAGAAAGAGTGGGATTGAAGCAGCTAGTGAAGAAAGGTCCAAACTTGTGAAGGGCAGTGAGGACAAGAGAGTGATCCGTGACTGGAAACAAGGAAAGGATGAGCTTTATCAGCTTGTGGGAAGGCTGAAAGAAGTGTGGCTGGAGCTTACAGCAAGGCCAGAGGTAATTCAAGAAAGGAGAGAACAATATGTTATGTTTAACTTTCTTGTGAATGAGATGTGTGAGCTTGTTCAATACATTTGTGATGTGTGTGAGAAGAACAAGAAGTCAATTCAGTGGAAGGGTGTTACAAACTGTAAGAAGGGAAGGTTGAGAAAGCTTTCCAAAGTATGGTTCATGAGGAGAAAGGCTTGGAGGAAGGACAGTCTGGTTATCTGAGTGAAAAGATGAGCTTGAAGATGATCAAGGAGGCTGCGCAACTAGTGGTGAGAGGAGAATGCTCCTACTCAGCATACATGGGAGAAACAGTAGGAGACAGTGCGGATATGAGAGGAATGGATACCAAGAGGGCAGATGAGTGTGTGACAAAGAAGGAATGGGATGAGTTGATTAAGCATGTGTATGCTTTGGCTACGACCCGGAGTCTGGGTGCTCCTGCCAAAGCATCCACATCTAAACCCATCATCATTGACTCTGGAGCAACACACCACATGATCAGTGACAAGAGACTAATCAGTGAGGTTAAAGCAGCAACAGGGAGTGTCATGATAGCCAATGGTACCAGGATCCCAATAGAAGGAGTGGGAAACCTCAAGCTGTTTGAGAAGAACTCCACTGCCTTCTACCTACCTCAGTTTACATCCAATCTAATCTCAGTTAAGAAGGCTACAGTTGATCTGGATTGTCAAGTGGTTTTCAGACCAAATGAAGTTGAGTTCCAGGATTTGAAGACTGGAAGGGTTATTGGCAGAGGAGACATCAAGCATCAGCTCTATCATCTCCAAACAACTGAGGCGCCTAGTCCTGTGGGGTCTGTGTGTTTAAGCAGCACAACAGATAGGTGTGATAATCTCACATGGCATGCAAGGCTGGGACATCCTCATGCCAAGGAAATTGAACTGATTCTACCAAGTATGGCGTTCAATCACTTGGAGTGTGAAGCTTGTATACTTGGAAAGCACTGTAGGACTGTCTTCCCAACACCAGAAACCATATATGAGAATTGCTTTGATCTGGTGCATTCAGACGTGTGGACAGCTCCCTGTATGTCTAGAGACAGCCATAAGTACTTTGTGACATTCATTGATGAGAAGTCAAAGTACACATGGATCACCATGATTCCCTCCAAAGACAGAGTCCTAGAAGCCTTCATGAACTTCCAAGCATATGTTACTAACCAGTACAATGCCACTGTGAAGATTCTGAGGTCTGATAATGGAGGAGAATACACTAGCAATGCTTTCAAGAGTCATCTTGCAAAGCATGGGATTGTGCAACAAACTAGCTGTCCTTACACACCACAACAAAATGGGGTGGCTGAGAGGAAGAACAGACATTTGATGGAGGTTGCAAGATCAATAATGTTCCACATGAATGTCCCTAAGAGGTTTTGGAGTGATGCTGTTCAGACCGCTTGCTATCTCATCAATAGAGTACCAACCCGTGTCTTGAAGAAACTGTCTCCCTTTGAAGTATTGAACAAGACCAAGCCACACATTGATCATTTGAGAGTCTTTGGGTGCTTATGTTATGTGATGATTCCCGGAGAAAGAAGGAACAAGCTAGAAGCAAAGAATACTAAAGCTATGTTCATTGGGTACTCAATCACTCAGAAAGGCTACAAATGTTATGATCCAATTGTTAACTTGAAGAGAAGAAACGGAGAAACTAAAGGTGTTGAGTTGAGTTGGGGCTTGTGCAAAAGATAGGGCAAGGTGTCCAGAAGTGTCCTGATGGATGTGCAAACTTAGGGTCAAGTCTAGGATAGACTTAGAAGTGTATTTGGGAGCAAATGGGCGAGTGTGCAAAGATAGGGTGAGGCAGTACGGACGTGTACAGACAGTACGGATCCGTACGGACCAGGGCGACCCAGATTTGCATAACTCGGCCATTTGAGAAGTTCTGGAGTTGGTGCAAAAATAGGGTGAGGCTGACGTCCCGGGAAAGCTTGTGTAATGTCTGGGCAAGGTTTGGGAGTTATTAAAGTGGTCCTAGTCTTGTGGATAAGGTTCTGATCAGATGGCATCAAAGGAGAATCAAGAAGATGCCATTGCAGTGTGATTGGCTACTTTAGTCTTGGGACAGGCTGGCCTTGGCTGTAAAGACAAGGAGAGCCACGACCATGAACCTGGACTGATCTGTGGACAGATTAGGAGGAGCCTAAGGAAAGCCAATCATCATCCAGCCTTCCCCATTTTGAATTAAACCAATCAGGCTTCATCTCCTCTTAACCAATCAGCTTTAACTACTCAGATTGCAACAAGACCAGCTCATCTACACTATCCATTCCTCTTAAGTTATTTACAGCCATTAGATATAGGTTTATGATGTCTCAGATTGTAAAAGCCTATATAAACAGATGTATGAGGCAATTTGTAACTCTTAAGAGAGTTAGGGGGATTTCCCCTTCTCCTTCATAATAGAAAAGTGTTCTTGGATCAGAATCCCTTAATCTCTCCCTTTCTTAGTCTCTAATCTTCTAATCTCTCAAAGTCTTTTGTTTCTGATCTGAGTAAACACTTAATCACTCACAAACACTTCCACAAATCTATCTCTCTCTAAATCGCCTACAAACTCTCTCTCTGCCCTTTTGGGATTCACACAAACACACAGCCTGAGATCTCTGAAAATCTCATATGGTATCAGAGCCAGGTTCATCTGAATCTGGTTCTTAGCTTCCGCAAAGCTCACAAGCTCCTCTCATGTCGTTTTGAAACCAAGAAGAAGCTTAGATGATCCAGCCGGCTGTTCAACATCTCAAGTGGAAGATGGGTTCATCCCTGGTGTCCAGAAGCTGTATGTGGTCGTTTCTCACCCTCTCATGACGCCCATGAAGAAAGAAGGCTCTTGGAAACAAGGCAGGAAGTGGTCTGATCAACCAATCTTCAAAGCTTTATCCAAGCTGTTTCTTATTCACTGTCCAAGAAGAAAGGTGATAGCTTTCATCTGGTACTGGTGTGGCGAGTGTAACATGAAGAAAGGTGGGGTCTTTGACATGGAGAGAGTTCAAGAGAAAGGTCCTTGGAAGAAGGAGAAGTTGGGGTTGACACCAACAGCTCACTGTCTTGCCATGTTCTATGGAGTTTCAAGGAACTAACACTAGTTCCTTGGCTGTAAGAAACCTCTTTCTCTTGTTTAAAGCTTGTGTATGTGAACTGAATAATGTATTAAACAGGCTGTGATGTTATGATGTGATTGATAACCTGAGGATGTGTTTAAAGATTGCTAGACATGAAATGTTTAGAATCTGTCCCAGGATGCTTAAAAAGAGTTGTTTGATGACTGAGAATTGTTGTGGATGATTTGATTATCACAGGGAGTGATAAGGCTGGGATTAAAGCCACCAAAGAGTTTCTCAAGTCTGTGTTTGATATTAAAGACTTGGGAGAGATGAAGTATTTTTTTGGGGATTGAGATATGCAGATCTAAGGAAGGGTTGTTTATGTCTCAAAGGAAGTACACTATGGATATGCTGAAGGAGACTGATGTGCTTGGAGGAAAGATAGCTAAGACACCTCTTGAGGAAGGGTATAAGGTCTTGCGTGAGGGGGAGGTTGAAAAGAACCAGTTGTTTGAGGATGCTAAGCTGTATAGGAGGATGGTGGGTAAGCTGATCTACTTAACTATCACCAGACCTGATATATGCTTTGCTATGAATCAAGTGAGCCAACATATGCAGGAGCCAAAGGTACTTCACTGGAAGATGGTTGATAGGATACTGAGGTATTTGAGTGGCTCGCATGGACAAGGAGTTTGGATGGGTTGCAATGGCAGTACAGAAGTGGTTCGGTATTGTGATGCTGATTGGGCATGAGATAGAGTGGACAGGAGATCAACTACTGGGTATTGTACATTCATTGGAGGGAATCTGGTTACTTGGAAGAGTAAGAAGCAGAAGGTCATCTCCTGTTCAAGTGCTGAAGCTGAGTATAGAGCTATGTTGAAGCTTACAAATGAGTTAGTGTGGATCAAGGGTATTTTGAAGCACTTGGAGATCGAGCAGACCACACCTATGACAATGCATTGTGACAATCAAGCAGCTATCCACATTGCCTCCAATTCAGTGTTTCATGAGAGAACAAAGCACATAGAAGTGGATTGTCATAAGGTGAGGCAGATGATTATCTTGGGAGTGATTCTGCCATGCTATACAAGAAGTGAAGATCAGCTTGCAGATGTGTTTACTAAGGCAGCGAGATTAAAGACAATGGAGTCCATACTATCAAGGCTTGGACTCATTGATCTTACTCCTAGGAGCTGAGCCCCTTAACCATGGAGTCTCCACTCTTTTTCCCTCATCAAGGTTTTATCCCAATGGGTTTTACTTGGTGAGGTTTTTAATGAGGGAGGTCTTCATGGTTTCCAAGCTTGACTTGTTCTACATGGTCAAGCTTGAGGGGGAGTATTGAGATGAAGACCAAGGAGAGAAGAGATGAAGCTTTCAAGGTCAGTAGCGTGTTGAGGCTGAGACAGTAACTTTAGAGTTTTACTGTGGTAACTTTAATTTAACCACAGTAACTACTTGGGAAGTTATCTGATGGGATGAGAAGGTAACTTAGTGAAGAGAAGAGAGTAAACTCGACCAAAGAGGATAAGGAAGGATAAGGGAGCACTTTGACAGCCTGTATGATGCTGGAAAGGAGAGGATGCTTTTATACTAGTGCAAGCATGTGAGAAAGCACAGCCAAGTGATTCAAAAGGAGTTCCAGCCTGTCCTTTGACTACACATGCTTATACATTTCGAAATTCCTTGTTGCTCTCTCTTTATATACTTGTAAACCCTCATCAGTAATTAATGAATGGAGTTTTGAGTATTCTCTCTATTCTCTTTCTACTTATTCTCTTAATCTCTTTAATCTTACACAAAACAATCTGATTGTTCTTAAACATATCACTTTTAGGATTGAGTAGAGTAATCTGAGTGAATAAGAAAGACTAGAAGTGATTTAGAAGAGATTCGAGTATGAAATGAGATTAAGAGTCTAGTATAGAACCATTGAGAGACTAAAAGACTAAGAGAGACTCATAACTTGCTTGATCTTATTAATGAGAGTGTTTACACTTATATATGAAGCTTAAGACACTAGGGTTTCGATTGCATAAAGGAGAAAGCATGTGAAGTCAAGATACAGCTAAGGGCGCATTTGAATCCTTCCAATGAGAGTCTCCACATGTGTAAGGCATCTTTGAATATGCCTTTACCTTTCCAGCTCTTGCCAGACTGTCATACGCGCTCCTCCTTATCCTCTCAACGTTCGGATCAAGCTCAGCCTTAAGGTAAAGTAACTCTAGCTAGTTTACTCTTTACCTGAGCTGAGTAACTTCTTAACTGCGCATGATGGTACGGCCTGATCGTCCGTACCCTTTGCCCTATCCGTACAGTCCGTACATGATGCTTCTAATGAGATCCTAGGACCCTTCTCTGGATGGTTTGGATAGATCCTTGCATAAACGAATCAAAGACTCAAGTTTATCAAGGCTGTGGATCGAATGGTTACACAAGAGGCTGCGGAAAGGCTCCTTGATACTCCTAGACTTAGATCGGATATGACACACCTTTCTAAAGCCCTTGGGCGTTGGATATTACACACCAACATACTGGATACTACACACCAGACACTCTCTTAACTCGTGAAAGCAAGGGAGAAGAAAACACAAAGGTTTAAGTGAAAGAAAACTTGATAGATGCTAGGGTTGCCGTCACACACATATATATAGTGAAAGGCTTGGAACAGGCTCCAAGCATTTCGAAATTAAAGGAACAGGCTCCTCCAATTAATGTAGAAACAAAGGCATAACTTAGATAGAGTTTTCGAAAATAAAAGACATAAGTACTTAGAAATAAAAGATAACATAAGGTTCTTCATGTGGTTTGGTCCGAGAGTATCAACTAGGTGATAAGATAGCAAGACTATGGCCTCGTTAAAAACCTATCATTGCAAAACCCAATGGGACAAAAACAATGATAGGAAAAGAGCACACATAGCTTGCTAGCCTAGATGATACTCACCTTGATGGTAAGATGGCTTGAATGGTGATAAGTGTATCTTGAAGTATCAAGCTTCTGTTGAGATGAGTTGAGACATTTGAGGTAAAGACACAAAGGAGTTGAGAACATAAAGAGAGCAAAGAGGTGAAGAGGAGGAATGAGTTGATCATCCGTACAAGGCCGTACAAGTGATCATCCGTACAAGGTAAAAGGGATCAAGTAACTATCCAAGTAACTCCCATGTACTGAGCTTAAGTTACACTCGGCCAAGACCTTATCCGAACGTTGAGAGGATAAGGGAGACGCGGCTTGACAGCTAGGACAGGCTGGCAAGAGCTGGAAAGGAAGAGCATCTAGTCTTGGATCAAGAAGATGCTCCAAACGTGTGAAGACACTCATTGGCCGATTCAAATTAAAGCTTAGGCTCCTCTTTGACTCTACATGCTTACTTAGCTTTATGATTTCGAAAACCCTAAGTGTATGGACCTATATATATGTAATCTCATCCCTTAATAAAGATTAGATAGTTCTAAACAATCTTTCTCTTTACTCATTTCATTATGATTCTCCATTAGTCTCTAAGTTGTCTCTTAATCTCTTATTCTCCTTCTCTAATCCTTTCTAAACTCAGATAATCCTTTACATTCCTAAAAGTCATATGGTATCAGAGCCAGGTTGATTGCAATCTGAGTTCGTGAGTGATTCTCTTAAGGATTCAAGTTTGAAACTTTAAGAGAACAAGTGAGTGTGTTTGAGAGTTTCTTGAGAGTTCAAAAGCTCAAGGTGTTTTGTGTGTGTCTTGGTGGTCCGTGGGAGGTTCATTTGAAGACTCAAGAGTGAATCTGTGTTCTAGAGAGCAGCGTGGGTTCTCAGTACAAGATCTAACCGGTTGTTCAAGCTATAGACGTCAAGCTGTTCAAGATGGAGAGTGGCATGAAGATGAAGGTCGCGGTGACATTCAAAGGAACCAACTACCTAGTCTGGTCTAGGATGGTGAAGACTGCTGTGGGAAGCAAGGGTTTGTGGAAGCATATCACATCTGGTGAGGCTCCAATGGCGATTACTCAGGAGGGTGAAAGGAGAGCCCCGAGGAGAGTGTTGTAGAGAAGTGGCAACAAGAAGACATGATGGTGATGTCAGTCCTTCATGCCTCTTTGGAGCCGGCTATACTAGATGCTTATAGCTACTGTGATACAGCCAAGGAGCTGTGGGATACTCTACAGAAAGTGTATGGAAACACTTCTAACCTGAACCGAGTGTTTGAAGTCAAGAAGGCAATCAATGGGTTAACTCAAGATGACACGGAGTTCACTAAGCACTTGGGGAGGTTCAGGTCTCTTTGGTCTGAGTTGGAGATGCTGAGGCCAAGCACGGTTGATCCAGAGCTTCTAAATGAGAGACGTGAGCAGGACAAGGTCTTTGGGTTGCTGCTCACGTTGAATGCAAGTTACAGTGGTCTCATCCAGCACATGCTATGGTCTGAGAAGCTGCCTGACCTTGAAGAGGTGTGTGCTAAGATACAGAAGGAGCAGGGCTCAATGGGTTTGTTTGGAGGCAAGGGAGACTTATCTCTTGCAAATGCTGTGCAACCTGACCGGGAAGAGCCTCCACAAGCCAACAAAGCTGGTCACAACAAGTATGAGGATAGGAAGTTCAATGGGAATTGTGATCATTGCAAGAAGCATGGACACAAGAAGAGTCAGTGCTGGATACTCCATCCCCACTTGAAGCCGGCTAAGTTCATGAAGGAGAGAGAGGCAAAAGCTCACATGACTGAAGGATCAAGCGGAGCAGGGCCATCTAACCGAGGAGCTGAAGTGGAGAACCGTGAAGGAGATGGAAAGGCTTTGGTGACCTATACTGGAGCTATCAACCCCTGAGGCAATGATCAAGACTTCATCAGGAGATCCGAGATGGATGCACTCATCAAAATGCTCAAGGATAATGGTAACATTCATGGGTATTCATTTGGTGCTTCTATGATTGCTAGAACTATAGAAATGACTCCTAATGTGGCTGAGATTGCTAGGATTGATAGTAAGTCTGGAATTGAGCATTGCATTGATAGAAATGCTAGGATGAATGCATATAGATCACAAATTAGCATCTGCCATAGTGCTAGCAATACATCAAAACCATTGATTATAGATTCAGGTGCATCTCATCATATGATTAGTGACACCAACCTGATTAAGGATATAGAACCTACTAATGGATGTGTGATGATTGCAAATGGGGATAAGATACCTATTAAGGGAATAGGAAACTTAAAGCTATTTGATAAGAACACTAGAGCATTTTACATTCCGGAATTCACATCAAACCTACTTTCAGTTAAGAAATGCACTACTGATTTGAATTGCAATGTTATATTCAGTCCTAATGATGTGAAGTTTCAGGATATTGAGAGCAGCCAATTGATTGGAAAAGGAGTTACAAAGGGAGACTTATACATGCTTGAGAAGCTTGATCCTGTTTCCAATTATAACTGCTCATTTACCTCTGCTTCTAGTTTGAATAAAAATGCATTGTGGCATGCTAGATTAGGTCATCCCCATGAGAGGGCTTTAAACTTGATGTTACCAGGTGTGTTTTTTGAAAATAATAAGTGTGAGGCTTGCATTTTATGCAAGCATTGTAAGAATGTGTTTCCAAGAACATCTACTGTTTATGAAAATTGCTTTGATTTGATTCATACTGATGTGTGGACTGCACCTAGTTTTTCTAGAGATAATCATAAGTATTTTGTCACATTCATTGATGAAAAATCTAAATACACCTGGTTAACACTCATTCCATCAAAAGATAGGGTGATAGATGCATTCAAGAACTTTCAAGCTTATGTGACTAACCATTATCATGCTAGGATTAAAATTTTGAGATCAGATAATGGAGGAGAGTACACAAGCTATGCGTTCAAGAGTCATCTAGATCACCATGGAATCCTTCATCAAACAAGCTGTCCCTACACACCACAACAGAATGGTGTAGCTGAGAGGAAGAACAGGCACTTGATGGAAGTGGCTCGGTCACTGATGTTCCAAGCTAATGTACCTAAGAGATTCTGGAGTGATGCTGTATCCACTGCGTGCTATCTAATCAACAGGATGCCTACAAAGGTGTTGAAGGATCAAGCACCATTTGAAGTTCTGAACAAGCGCAAGCCATCCTTGGAATACATGAGAGTGTTTGGGTGCTTATGCTATGTTCTAGTACCAGGAGAGTTGAGGAACAAGCTAGAAGCAAGAAGCAGAAAGGCAATGTTCATTGGCTACTCAACAACTCAAAAAGGATATAAGTGTTATGATCCAGAAGCTAGAAGGGTGATTGTATCTAGAGATGTGAAGTTCATTGAAGAAAGAGGATACTATGAGGAGAAGAATCAAGAAGATTTGAAGGATCTCACATCAGATAAGGCTGGAGTCTTAAGAATCATTTTGGAAGGTCTCGGTATCAAGATGAACCAGGATCAATCCACAAGAAGTGGAAGACAAGAAGAGAGCTCATCTGCACCAAGTGGAGCTGCTCAAACACCTCACCTTGATCATGAGGGGGGAAGTGAACCTGAAACTCAAGAAAATGGCCAAGAAGGAGTCGGCTTGAGTGAGGAAGAAGGAGAGTTCAACTCAGGTTCTCATCATCAAGGTGAGCAAGACCAAGGAGAGGAAGAACATCAGAGTGAAGCACAAGAACCGCATACACAAGATGAGCCGGTTCAAGAGCAAGAACAACCAGTATTGAGGAGAAGCACAAGGCTGAGAAAGGATCCTTCCTCTTGGGTAAACACGCGAGTGTACTACAATGCCCAAGCTGTGGAGCATCCTTCTCAAGTCGTGTGTTCATTTGCCCAATACCCTGAAGAACATTGCGCCTTCATGGTTAACTTGGATGAGAATTACATCCCAAGAAGCTATGAAGAAGCAATCATGGATAAAGAATGGAAGGAGTCAGTTGGAGCTGAGGCAGGAGCTATGATCAAGAATGATACATGGTATGAAAGTGAGTTACCAAAAGGGAAGAAGGCTGTGACTAGTAGATGGATATTCACAATCAAGTATAAGGCGGATGGAAAGATTGAGAGGAAGAAGTCAAGGCTAGTTGCAAGAGGTTTCACTAAAACTTATGGAGAAGATTACATAGAAACCTTTGCACCAGTAGCTAAACTACATACAATCCGGATTGTGTTAAGCTTGGCTGTGAATCTTGGATGGGAGTTATGGCAAATGGATGTGAAGAATGCCTTTCTACAAGGTGAACTTCAGGATGAAGTGTATATGCATCCACCTCCAGGTCTTGAACACTTAGTGAAGAGAGGGAATGTGTTGAGATTGAAGAAAGCTATCTATGGGCTGAAGCAATCACCAAGAGCTTGGTACAACAAGCTGAGCACTACTCTCAATGGCCGAGGCTTCAAGAAGTCTGAACTAGATCACACTCTCTTCACACTCACCACCCCCTCAGGTATGATTGCACTCCTTGTGTATGTTGATGATATCATTATCACAGGAAGTGATAAGGAGGGTATCATAGCAACCAAGGAGTTCCTTAAATCCATGTTTGAGATTAAAGACTTGGGAGAAATGAAATACTTTCTTGGAATTGAGATATGTAGATCCAAGGAAGGTTTGTTCATGTCCCAAAGGAAGTATACACTTGATCTTTTGAAAGGTGCAGGTGCTTATGGAGGCAAGACAGCAAGGATGCCTATGGAGGATGGCTACAAAGTCCCACGAGAGGGGAAGATTGAAGACAGCAAACCTTATCAGGATCCTAAACTCTATAGAAAACTAGTTGGCAAATTGATTTATCTTACCATAACTAGACCTGACATTTGCTTTGCTGTGAATCAGGTGAGTCAACACATGCAAGTGCCTAAGGAGCATCACTGGCGCATGGTAGAGAGGATCTTGATGTATCTCAACGGCTCACCTGATCAAGGAGTATGGATGGGCTGCAATGGAAGCACTGAAGTGGTGGGATACTGTGATGCGGATTGGGCTGGTGATAGAGCAGACATGAGATCAACCACAGGCTATTGCACATTCATTGGAGGCAACTTGGTGACTTTGAAGAGTAAGAAGCAGAAGGTGGTGTCTTGCTCAAGTGCAGAAGCTGAGTATAGAGCTATGCTGAAGCTCACCAACGAGTTAGTGTGGATCAAAGGCATCTTGAAGCATTTGGAGATTGATCAAGTCACGCCAATGACCATGCATTGTGACAACCAAGCCGCCATCCACATTGCCTCCAACTCGGTGTTCCATGAGAGAACCAAGCACATTGAAGTTGATTGCCACAAGGTGAGGCAGATGATCATCTTAGGAGTCATCTTGCCATGCTACACAAGAAGTGAAGATCAGTTAGCGGATGTGTTCACCAAGGCTGCAAGACAGAAGACAATGGAGTCCATTCACATCAGGTTGGGCCTCATTGATCTTGGGAAGAGAAGGAGCTGATCCCCTTTGGCTGTGAGGTCTTTACTCTTTTTCCCTTATCAAGGTTTTATCCCAATGGGTTTTCCTTGGTAAGGTTTTTAATGAGGAAGATCTCATAGCTGTCCAAGCTTAGACTTTCACAAAGCTAAGCTTGAGGGGGAGTGTTGAGATGAGTTGAGACATTTGAGGTAAAGACACAAAGGAGTTGAGAACATAAAGAGAGCAAAGAGGTGAAGAGGAGGAATGAGTTGATCATCCGTACAAGGCCGTACAAGTGATCATCCGTACAAGGTAAAAGGGATCAAGTAACTATCCAAGTAACTCCCATGTACTGAGCTTAAGTTACACTCGGCCAAGACCTTATCTGAACGTTGAGAGGATAAGGGAGACGCGGCTTGACAGCTAGGACAGGCTGGCAAGAGCTGGAAAGGAAGAGTATCTAGTCTTGGATCAAGAAGATGCTCCAAACGTGTGAAGACACTCATTGGCCGGTTCAAATTAAAGCTTAGGCTCCTCTTTGACTCTACATGCTTACTTAGCTTTATGATTTCGAAAACCCTAAGTGTATGGACCTATATATATGTAATCTCATCCCTTAATAAAGATTAGATAGTTCTAAACAATCTTTCTCTTTACTCATTTCACTATGATTCTCCATTAGTCTCTAAGTTGTCTCTTAATCTCTTATTATCCTTCTCTAATCCTTTCTAAACTCAGATAATCCTTTACATTCCTAAAAGTCATAGCTTCCTCCAAGACATTCTTCTTGCTCCAAGGACTTCCTGATTAGTCCTCCAATAGCTTCTTTGAGTTTCCTAGCTCTGGCTCGAGTTATGGGACCTTTAGGAATGGTTAAGACCTCATCTTCTTCAGCTGGTTCATCTCTAAACTCTCCATCTCTATCTCCATCAGCTAGCTGGTCCATGATCATATCATCCCCTCCCTCTTGAAAAGGATTTGACCTCAAATCAGGTTCATCTGCAATAAAAGGGATCAAGTCAGTAACATTGAAGCTATTACTCACATCATACTTACCTTGGAGATCAATCTTGTAGGCGTTATTGCTGATCTTCTTTGTGATCTCAAAAGGTCCATCAATTCTCGGCATAAGCTTTGACTTCCTCTCATTAGGAAACCTCTCTTTTCTCAAATGAACCCAAACTTGATCACCCTCCTTAAAGACCATCTCACGCCTTC
The DNA here is from genome assembly GCF_000309985.2 of Brassica rapa. Lineage (NCBI taxonomy): Eukaryota > Viridiplantae > Streptophyta > Magnoliopsida > Brassicales > Brassicaceae > Brassica > Brassica rapa. The sequence goes on along the minus strand of NW_022610328.1, from coordinate 32,886 downwards.
CTTTGTTGGCATGCTTGACATACTGCTTAGTTTTCTCTTCAATGTTGAGCCTAGCTTGCTCGTGGAGTTGTTTCACCATCTCTGCCTTCTTTTTGCCATCCAAACTGACCCTTTCACACTCAGGTAAAGGAATTAAATCCAAAGGAGAGGTGGGGTTGAACCCATAAACAATTTCAAAGGGTGAAAACTTAGAAGCAGAATGCACAGCATGATTATATGCAAATTCACAATGTGGCAGATAGTCTTCCCAAGATTTCAGATTCTTTTTAATGAATGCACGCAAGAGTGTTCCTAGAGTTCTATTAACTACTTCAGTCTGTCCATCAGTTTGCGGATGACAAGTAGTGGAGAACAACAACTTAGTGCCTAGCTTAGACCAAAGAGTTTTCCAAAAATAACTAAGAAACTTAGTATCTCTATCAGAAACTATGGTCCTAGGCATGCCATGTAAACGCACAATCTCCTTAAAGAACAGATTAGCTACATGTAATGCATCATCAGTTTTGTGACATGCTATAAAATGTGCCAATTTTGAGAACCTGTCAACAACAACAAAGATGGAATCCTTCCCAGTTCTAGTTCTAGGCAATCCAACAATGAAATCCATAGATATGTCATTCTAAGGATGATAAGGAATAGGGAGAGGAGTATACAAACCGTGAGACTGAACTTTAGACTTAGCTTGCTTGCAAGTTGCACATCTCTCACATAGCTTCTCCACATCACTTTTCATCCGAGGCCAAAAGAAATGATCCTGCAAGGTTTTAAGAGTCTTTGCAATACCAAAGTGACCCATGAGACTCCCTCCATGTGATTCCCTAACAAACAAATCTCTCAAAGAGCAATTAGGCACACACAGTCTATTATCATAAAAGAGGAATCCATCATGTCTAAAATAATGTCCAGCAGCAAATTTCTCACAAGAGTTATAAGCTTCTTTAAAATCTGGATCAGATTCATACATATCTTTAATCTGCTCAAAACCTAACAACTTAGCATCAAGAGTGTTTAAGAGAACATACCTTCGAGATAGTGCATCAGCAACTATATTTTCTTTACCTTGTTTGTACTTGATGACATAAGGAAAGGGTTCTATGAATTCTACCCATCTTGCGTGTCTCTTGCTGAGCTTGTTCTGTCCTTTCAAGTACTTGAGAGACTCATGATCAGTGTGTATCACAAACTCCTTGGGCCACAAGTAATGCTGCCAAGTCTGCAAAGCTCTCACCAAGGCATACAATTCCTTATCATAAGTTGCATAGTTGAGAGTGGCGCCTCCAAGCTTCTCACTGAAATAAGCTATGGGTCTCTTTTCCTGCATCAAAACAGCACCCACTCCAATACCAGAAGCATCACATTCAATCTCAAAGGTTTTATTAAAATCTGGAAGTATAAGAAGAGGGGCGTGAGTAAGCTTCTCTTTAAGGCATTGGAAGGCAGTCTCTTGTGCTTCTCCCCACTTGAATCCGACTTCTTTCTTTATCACTTCAGTCAAGGGAGCTGCTATAGTGCTAAAGTCTTTAACAAACCGCCTGAGAAACTAGCAAGCCCGTGGAAGCTTCTCACTTCACTTATAGTCTTTGGAATTGGCCATTCTTGAATTGCTCTCACCTTCTCCTGATCCACCTTTACTCCATCTGCACTCACAACAAAGCCTAGGAAGACCAAGTTATCCGTACAAAAGGTGCATTTCTTAAGGTTAGCAAACAGTTTTTCTTTTCTCAACACATCAAGAACAGACTTAAGATGATCTATATGCTCTCCTAGGTTCTTACTGTAAACAAGGATATCATCAAAGTATACTACCACAAACAAACCTATGAAAGATCTAAGCACATGGTTCATCAATCTCATAAAAGTGCTAGGAGCATTGGTTAATCCAAAAGGCATGACTAACCACTCATACAACCCATGCTTAGTCTTAAAGGCTGTTTTCCACTCATCTCCCTCTTTCATTCTTATTTGATGATATCCACTCTTCAAATCTATCTTAGAAAAGACACTAGAACCATGCAACTCATCAAGCATATCATCTAATCTAGGAATAGGGTGGCGATACTTCACTGTTATATTGTTGATTGCTCTACAATCAACACACATGCGCCAGCTCCCATCTTTCTTAGGCACAAGGAGCACAGGCACAGCACATGGGCTCATACTCTCACGGATATGGCCTTTCTCCATCAGTTCCTCAACCTGTCTTTGTAGCTCCTTGGTTTCCACAGGATTAGTTCTGTATGCTGGTCTGTTGGGAAGAGTAGCTCCTGGTACAAAATCAATCTGATGCTCATCCCTCGAATAGGTGGCAAACCTATGGGATTATCTTCTGGAAATACATCCTGGTATTCCTGTAAAAGAGCTGACATCTCACTCGGATACACCGGTGTACAATCAGTTAGAGACAAAAGAGATTCTTTAAAAATAAATAAGAGAACCGATTGATGAGAATAAAGAGATCTTTTGATTTCACTAGCTTTAGCATAGAAGTTGTGTTGCTTATCTGGTTTGAGATCAATCTCTTTCTTTTTCTGAAGCTGAAGCTGATCTTCATGCACTTCTTTAGGAGTTAGAGGTACCAAGACAGTTCGCTTGCCGTTGAACTCAAAAAAATGTTTGTTGGTGAAGCCGTCATGGATGACACGCCTATCAAACTGCCAAGGCCTTCCCAGTAATATGTGGCTGGCTTCCATGGGTATCACATCACAGAGAATGTCATCTTCATACCTCCCAATGGACAAGGGTATAGAAACCTGAGTAGATACCCTCATCTCGCCCTCTTCATTAAGCCACTGCAGCCGGTAAGGTTTAGGATGCTTTTGAGCTTTCAAACCAAGCTTCTTCACCATTGTTTCGCTAGCAACATTAAACAGCTTCCACCGTCGATGATCAGGCTGCAAACCTTTCCTTGCACCAGACAATGTGTGTAGAACAAGTTCTCTCTTTGTTCTTGCTCCTCAGTTTTGTTTTGCAAACTGAGAGTTCTTCTTGCAACCAAAAGTCTACCTTGAACCTGTTCCTCCTCATACTCAGCTTCTGATAGTTCTTGATCAGTATTTAGTTTCTCATCTTCAGATTCGAACTCTCCATTCTCCAGAAGAATCATAACTCTTTTGTTAGTACACTCATTAGCATAGTGCCCACGCCCTTGGCACTTAAAACACTTCACGTCTCTTGCACGCGAGCTTGTAGCTTCCACTTTACCCTTATCTTTGTTGTAGATGCTACTAGACTTAGATTCTTCTTTTGGCTGTGGCTTGCTCTCCTTTTGATAGCTTGGTTTATCTTCCTTAGAGGTCTGGTATCTACTGGAACCATAGCTGCCACGCGCATAACTTCTTCTCTTAACTTGCTGCTCCACCAAGATAGCTTTGTGTAGCATCTCCTCTATCTCCAAGTAGTGTTGCATCTCCACTCTATCTTGTATCTCACGGTTGAGTCCACCAAGAAAACGTGCCATAGTAGCTTCACTGTCCTCAGATACACAAGCTCTTAGCATAAGCAATTCCATCTCTTGAAAGTATTCCTCTACAGACTTTGATCCTTGTGTGAGCAGTCTTAGCTTTTGATGAAGATCACGGTGATAATGACTTGGTACAAACCTCTTGCGCATCACAGCTTTCATCTCTGCCCATGTTTCAATGGGAAATTCACCATTGCGCCTCTTGTTTGTAACCAACTGATCCCACCAGCTCAATGCATAATCATTGAACTCGGTAGCAGCTACTTGAATCTTCTTAGTCTCTGAGTAATGTTGACAGTTGAAAACGAGTTCGATCTTCTTCTCCCACTCAAGATAGGCATCTGGATCAGCTTTACCATGGAAAGGAGGGATCTTAAGCTTCAATCCTGATAGCTCATTGCGTCTATGCCTTCGGCCCTCATGATCATGTCGAGATCTTCTACTGCTATGTCTCGAACCGGAGCTATGGCTACTTCTCTCATAGAAGTTATCAGTTTCTTCTGATCCAGCATGCTCACGCTGACCTTGTCTGTTTCTTCTTTGCTCACGTCTCTGGCCAGACGCTTGTCCTTGCCCATCATTTGGTCTCTGATCATACTTCTCTTCCAGCAACTTCACCATCGCATCCATTACTTGTTTGGTGATTGCTTCTTGTAACATTTTGTTCCTCTCATAAAAGTTTCATCGTCCTCCTCAGATCCCATTGCTTCCTGAAAGACACAAGATTCGAACCATTAAGTAGTTCAAAGGAATTGACACACAACAAGGATTCAAATAAGGGAACAGAGAGATTTAAACAAGGCGGCAATCAATACTTGAACAACACGGAACGATTTGAATTCTTGTTCACTCACTAAATGGATACAATCACAGATCAGATTCAACGGATGATGAAATGAGATTAACAAATCCTGATCTATGATTCTAATAACAGATCGAGTCACACAAACACAAGAAACTTTTGGATCAAGCAAAACGATAACGTAATCGACAAGAATGTGAAAGGTTTTTGTTTAAAACTTGATCGAAATTCTTAGATCTAGCAATATGATACACGAAACAATCAGATCTAACAATCCTGATAATGAAACAAACAGATCAAGTGAGAATAAACACACAAGAACCGAATGATCAAAGATATGAAACGATAAAGAGTAGATCTTATGAACAAACAAAAGAGAAATCGAACCTCCCCTTCCAGAGTGCTCTGATACCACTTAATGAGATCCTAGGACCCTTCTCTGGATGGTTTGGATAGATCCTTGCATAAACGAATCAAAGACTCAAGTTTATCAAGGCTGTGGATCGAATGGTGACACAAGAGGCTGCGGAAAGGCTCCTTGATACTCCTAGACTTAGATCGGATATGACACACCTTTCTAAAGCCCTTGGGCGTTGGATATTACACACCAACAGACTGGATACTACACACCAGACACTCTCTTAACTCGTGAAAGCAAGGGAGAAGAAAACACAAAGGTTTAAGTGAAAGAAAACTTGATAGATGCTAGGGTTGCCGTCACACACATATATATAGTGAAAGGCTTGGAACAGGCTCCAAGCATTTCGAAATTAAAGGAACAGGCTCCTCCAATTAATGTAGAAACAAAGACATAACTTAGATAGAGTTTTCGAAAATAAAAGACATAAGTACTTAGAAATAAAAGATAACATACGGCTCTTCATGTGGTTTGGTCCGAGAGTATCAACTAGGTGATAAGATAGCAAGACTATGGCCTCGTTAAAAACCTATCATTGCAAAACCCAATGGGACAAAAACAATGATAGGAAAAGAGCACACATAGCTTGCTAGCCTAGATGATACTCACCTTGATGGTAAGATGGCTTGAATGGTGATAAGTGTATCTTGAAGTATCAAGCTTCCTCCAAGACATTCTTCTTGCTCCAAGGACTTCCTGATTAGTCCTCCAATAGCTTCTTTGAGTTTCCTAGCTCTGGCTCGAGTTATGGGACCTTTAGGAATGGTTAAGACCTCATCTTCTTCAGCTGGTTCATCTCTAAACTCTCCATCTCTATCTCCATCAGCTGGCTGGTCCATGATCATATCAGCTTCCATCTTCCTCTCTAATGCTTCTACACTTCCTAAGGTCTCCTCTTCATACCATAAGGCTCTCATCTTAACACTCCCCCTCAAGCTTAGCTTTGTGAAAGTCTAAGCTTGGACAGCCATGAGATCTTCCTCATTAAAAACCTCACTAAGGAAAACCCATTGGGATAAAACCTTAATGAGGGAAAAAGAGTAAAGATCTCACAGCTAAGGGGATCAGCTCCTTCTCTTCCCAAGATCTATGAGTCCTAATCTAATGTGAATGGACTCCATAGTGTTTTGTCTTGCAGCCTTGGTGAACACATCAGCCAACTGATCTTCACTTCTCGTATAGCAAGGTAAGATCACTCCAAGCACAATCATCTGTCTCACCTTGTGGCAATCAACCTCAATGTGCTTGGTTCTCTCATGGAACACCGATTTGGATGCAATGTGAATGGCAGCTTGATTGTCGCAATGCATTGTCATTGGAGTGGCTTGATCAATCTCCAAGTGCTTCAAGATGCCTTTGATCCATACCAACTCGTTTGTAAGCTTCAGCATGGCTCTATACTCAGCTTCAGCACTTGAGCATGACACCACCTTCCGCTTCTTGCTCTTCCAAGTTACCAAGTTGCTTCCAATGAATGTGCAATAGCCGGTTGTTGATCTCCTGTCAGCTCTATCTCCTGCCCAATCAGCATCACAATAGCCCACCACTTATGAGCTTCCATTGCACCCCATCCATACTCCTTGATCCGGCGAGCCATTCAGATACATCAACAGCCTCTCCACCATGCGCCAGTGATGTTCCTTGGGAAGCTGCATGTGTTGGCTCACCTGATTCACAGCAAAACATATATCAGGCCTTGTAATGGTAAGGTAAATCAATTTGCCAACAAGTGTTCTATAGAGTTTAGGATCATGAAATGGCTTGCTGTCTTCAATCTCCCCCTCTCTTGGTACTTTGTAACCATCCTCCATTGGCATCCTTGCTGTCTTGCCTCCATAAGCACCTGCACCTTTCAAAAGATCAAGTGTATACTTCCTTTGGGACATGAACAAACCTTCCTTGGATCTACAAATCTCAATTCCAAGAAAGTATTTCATTTCTCCCAAGTCTTTGATTTCAAACATAGACTTTAGAAACTCCTTGGTTGCTTTGATACCTTCCTTATCACTTCCAGTGATAATGATATCATTCACATACACAAGGAGAGCAACCATACCTGAGGGTGTCGTGAGTGTAAAGAGAGTGTGATCCAATTCTGACTTCTTGAAGCCTCGGCTATTCAGAGTTGTACTCAACTTGTTATACCAGGCTCTTGGTGATTGCTTCAACCCATAAATGGCTTTCTTTAGCCTCAGTACATTCCCTCTCTTCACTAGATGTTCTAGACCTGGTGGAGGATACATATAGACTTCATCCTCAAGCTCTCCTTGCAGGAATGCATTCTTTACATCCATTTGCCACAATCCCCATCCAAGGTTCAGAGCCAAGCTTAAAACAATCCTAATGGTGTGTAGCTTGGCTACTGGTGCAAATGTCTCAATGTAATCCTCTCCATATGTCTGAGTGAACCCTCTTGCTACTAGTCTAGTCTTCTTCCTCTCAATCGACCCATCAGCCTTGTACTTGATTGTAAAGATCCATCTACTAGACACAGCCTTCTTCCCTTTTGGTAGTTCACTCTCATACCATGTATCATTCTTTATCATCGCTCCTGCCTCAGCTCCTACTGATTCCTTCCATTCCTTATCTTCCATTGCCTCTTCATAGCTTCTTGGAATGTGATTCTCATCTAAGTTTACCATAAATGCACAATGTGCTTCTGGATATTGAGCAAAAGAACACACGGCCTGAGTAGGATGCTTCACAGCTTGGGCATTGTAGTACACTCTTGTGTTTACCCAACTGGAAGGATCCTTTCTCAGCCTTGTGTTAACTTGAAGAAAAGAATGGAGCCAAAGGAGGAGTAGGATTGAGATGGGTTGTGCAAAGATAGGGCCAAGTCCAGGAGGGACTTAGAAGTGTGATTGGGAGCAAATGGTTGAGTGTGCAAAGATAGGGAGACCAGTACGGATCAGTACGGATCAGGGTCGAACCATATTGCATAACTTGGCCATTTGGGACATTTTAGGACTTGTGCAATATTAGGGTGTTGTACGGTCAGTGCAAGCAATCCGTACACATCCTGAAGTTTGAACAAGTCTGTCTTGAGCCCCAAGGAAGAAGAAACTCGTGTGGCTGATTATGGGAAGAAGCCAAGAGGAGATTCTGATGCAAAGGGGCGCCATGGTCTTTCTTTAGGACTTGGGATCACTTGTGGATAAGACAGCAAGGTGTGAGCTGGCGTGAGCTGTAAAGGAGAAGCACCCTTGAGCATGTATCTGGTCAGATACATGGGAACATTCATGGGAGCCTATAAGGAGCCAATGAGAAGCCAGCCCTTGCCTTGACCAGTTTGAATTAACCAATCAGATACTAAAGAGAGCTGAACCAATGAGAAGCCATCACACAGATCAATCCCAAGCTCCATCCTAGCCATTCATTCTCTCAAGTGTTTCTATCCATTAGATTTAGGTTTCTAATGTATGCAATGTGTAAAGCTTATAAAAGCTAGTGTAAAGGGCGATTTTGAGCCCTAAGCTGAAAGGGGGGTTCCCCTTCTCTTCATAAACTTGTTCTTGAAACTTTAAACTCTAGACACTAAGCTCTTGAATCCCTAGACTTGTTACCAATCTCTTAGACTCTGAAACACCTAAACTTAGTCTCATAAACACTTAGACACAAACAATCTTTCTAGTCTCTTCTCAAATCACTTTCAAGCTCTCATCTTTACCCATTTGGGTTTCACACACACATACAACCTGATTACTCTTAAAATCTCATATGGTATCAGAGCCAGGTTCATCAGAACCTGAGCTGTATCTTCCGCAAATCCCCTGCTCACCTCACAGCTCAAAACCAACCCTTGAAGACATTCCATCCAAGTTCAGTTTCTCCATGAGAAGAAGACTGAAGCTGGCGTGTCTCTCATCCTTTCTCCTGTCCATACTGATGGAGAGACTCATTGGAAGCAGAGGTGTATGGAGAGGCCTCGCGAACCTCATCCAAGGTGCCTTGTCCAAGAGCTTTCCCATCCGGTTCATCCAGAAAGCTGCCAAGAAGATGGCGCTTAGAAGACTTGGAGAAAGGAGGGGTCTTTGAGTTGTAGAAACAAGAAGGTGGCCATGAACTAAAGGAGAAGGAGGTGGGTGACTATCCTGACTCTCAGATCCAACAAAAGCCATGTCCAGTCCCTTTGGAGGTTTAAGGAACCAACCTGGTTCCTTGTGTAAGCGATTCTTAAAACCCTTCTTGTTAATGAGCTTGTGTTATTGACTGGTTGTGATGTTGTGATGTGATTGAAAACCTGAGGATTGTTTAAAGATTGCTAAATAAAATGTTATAGAATCTGTCCCAGGATGCTTAAAGAGCTTGGTTTGATGATTGAGAATGTTTAAAATACTTAATCCCAGTTCTAAAATGAAATGACTTGTTAGGGTAATAGAATCTGTTTTATCCAACTTGCATTCATGAGTTAGAAACTGATTAAGATTAATGCATATTGTCTTGTGGCTGCCTTATATTGAAGCATTAGATTCAGGTCTAAATTGCTGAGTAAAGGAGCTTTAAAAGAAAAAGGAAAATGCTTAAGTAGCTTGTATTGAATCTGTTATGATCATGCTTGTGCTTAGAGAGTTTGCTTGCAAAGATTAGAACTTGATATTGTCTTGTTTAATCTGTTGCATTGCTTGTGATATTGGGAATCAAACTTGATGATTAATCAAGGATTGATCCCAATACTATTGTGTCTTATCTTTGCTGGATTTTGAGTGATGTTTCAGGTTCACAAGTTGTGTTCTTAGCTCACCATTCATCCGAGTTGAAAGAGGAAGACTTTGCCCATTTGTGTGAAGCAATGGAGAGTGGTTACTAGTCTGTGTTGATGAGGCCACATGGTGTTAAAGCTCACTGAAGCTCACTCCAAGCTTAGGCCTAGATTCGGCCAAGCTTGAGGAGGGGAGTTAAGTGAGCTTCCTAGGCGATCAAAGAGTCATTGCAAGCAACTGAAGAAGAAGCCAACCGGGTCTAGGCAGTGGCGTGTCTATTCAAGAGAGTGTTCAAACTAAGACAGAGCACTCTTGGCTGTGTGAAGAAGGAGGCTACTCTATCAGTATGACTTCTAGTGTTGAGGTGGTTGAAGAAGTAGTTGAAGCTTCCACAAGCATTCCATCATGGTGGCGAATTCAGAAGAGAGGTTGCAATGGCTTGTGTGTGCGGATCATGAAGCAGTCTGTCCAAGCTTGTTCATGTGAGAGTCTCAAGCTTGAGGGGGAGTGTTGAAGCTTACATGATCCGAGAGTCCTTGGTTGTTATTCAAGAAGAGAAGCAAACCGGTTAGGAAGTATGGTGAAGGATGAAGAAGCAATGTCCATGGCGGTCTCAAGTGTTGAGGTGGTTGGAGAGAGGCTGAAGCATCCTCATGTAGTTCCAGCAACAAGGTGGTGACTCATGAAGAAGAAGCATCCAAGGCTCAGCTAGTACTTGTATCTCTATGAAGAGGCTGATCTGGTATGTCCGAGCACTTCAACCTAACAAGAAGGTTAGGTGAAAGGGGGAGAGACCAAGAGCAGCTTAGGATATCAAGACAAGCGTTCCATGGCCAGATAAGAAGGTTAAGGACGTAAGGAAACTTAGACTTAACCTTATACAAGTCGAGAGTCAGCTAGGAAGGGTAAGACGGTAGCTGGACGGATGGAACAAGTAGCTTGACCAGCTCAACGGAGTTAGGTTAAGCTCACTCCAGCTCGGCCACTACTATGTCAGCTGCAC
>NW_022610328.1:0-17500 GCF_000309985.2 Brassica rapa | reverse complement strand
TGTCCGTCTCAGCTCGAAGTTTCATCCGTTCTTTGGTGGTCCGGTTCTAAACCCCTACAAACAAAGGTATACCGTGATCTGAGAACCTAGATAGAACAAAACCCTAATCCATTATTATGGAAACTTTGTTCTTGATGAAACCCTAGAAACTACATAATTAAAATCTACAAATCTCATAAGTAGTAACAAGATTGATTCCACTAGAACATGATTGATTGTTTTGAATGTTTCTGATCTGAATTTGAGAAACCCTAATATTGGAATCGAAAACCCTAAACCTAAAGCATGAATCCGATTTTAATTTTGTTCTTGCTTGATTGATTGATTTGATAAATCTGAGGTTTAGGATTGTTAGATTGATTGAAATAATCTGATCTAGAATTTAAATCCTAAAGGCCTTGAAACCGTAATCTAAGATTGCTAGAGTTTAAATCAAAACCCTAGTTTTATAAAAGTATAAACGGATTGATTAAGGTTGTTTAGATGAATCTGAACAGGAAATTGCATTCGTACTGTTTTAATATATCGACCAGCATGTAGATCACACAAACTTAAGATTGTTTGCATTAGTAGACCTACATGGCCGTTTGGCCTTATGTTTGATAGCACCATGGTCGATTAGAATTGATTGATTTTCATGAATGCATAAGACTTGTTGTGGCTGAGCTTGTTGATTATCTTGCGGCCACATGATCACATTGTGAACCTAAATTTCGAATGATAATGTGATTCAGATATCAAAATTAGCGAACATAGACTATGCAGCCCTTAATCTCTCTAGAGATAACTACTTACAGTGGGCGCTAGATACTAAGATCAGCTTAAGATCAAAGGGACTTGGTTATACTATCACCAAGGACAAGAATGAGAATGATAAGAATAGATACATGGCTATAAGTTTTATACGCCATCATCTCATTGAAGGTCTAAAAGATCAGTACATAACAATAGAAAATCCACTAGACCTTTGGAATGATTTACAGCATAGATATGATCACCAGAAAACAGTGTTACTCCCAAAAGCTAGAGATGACTGGAAGAATATCAGATTCTTAGATTTTAAGTCAGTGGATGAGTACAATTCAGCCTTGTTTAAGACAGTCTCGATGCTAAGGCTTTGTGGTGAAGAAGGAACCGAGGAAGAGTTACTTGAGAAGACCTACACTACGTTCCATACATTGAATGTCATACTGAAACAGCAGTACAGAGTGAAAGGCTTCACCACATACACTGATCTGATCTCATGCCTACTACTGGCCGAGGCAAACAATGAGCTACTGATGAAGAACAGTGAAGCTAGACCTGTTGGAACAGCAGCATTTCCAGAAGCCCATGAGGTTGAAAAGAAAGATCCCAACGAGTGCAACTACGCCTAAGATAACAAGAGATCACACGGCAAAGGCCGAGGTGGATACAAGAGGTGTTGCCGTGACAACTACTCGAACGGCCGAGACAACTACTCGACTGGCCGGAAAGGAAACCACAATAACCGTGGTCGTGGTTCCAACTATGGCCGTGGCAGAGGCAGTTATGGCCGAGGTCGAGGCAGCGTATCCAAACCGTCTTACTCGACCAAATCCGTTTGTTACAGATGTGGGATGGATAACCATTTGGCTAAGAATTGTAGAACCCCTAAGCACTTATGTGAACTCTATCAAGAGAGTCTCATGAACAAGAACCCGAAGGCTCACATGGTTCATGATTCCGAATATGATGCTGAGAATGATTCCGACTTTGCTAATGATGACCTAATGGATTTTAAGACTTCTGATTGTCTCAAAGGATAAATTTCGAATCACTTGTCTTATCGCTTTATGATTGCTTCGGTGTTTTTACTTTTATTGTTGTTTGGTGTTCTGACTTTTATAATAAAAAACTTTTAGAGTTTTATAAAGTCTCTGAGATTAGAAATCTTATTACTTATAGAATGAAAGATGAAATGAGTATACCCGTGGTGGATAGTGGCACAAGTCACACAATACTTAGAGACAAATGATACTTCATAAATCTCAAAATAGAAAGTGCAAATGTACACACCATTGCGGGTGTAGCCAGCCTGATTGAAGGTCACGGCCAGGCTTATGTATTGATGCCTAAGGGCACTCATCTAGAGATCAAAACCGCCTTGTATTCCCCAAGCTCTAGAAGAAGCTTATTGAGTTTCAAAGACATAAGGTTGAATGGTTTCCATCTTGAAACATGGGAAGAAGGAAATAAAGAATTCCTTCAACATAATTTCGATCACCAAAGGCAATAAGAAGATCCTAGAGACCATACCTGCAATGTCTACTGGTCTATACTATGCAAAGATCAGTATGATCGAGGCTAATGCCTGCGAAATTTTCACTCTATGGCATAACCGGCTTGGCCATCCCAGTACTAGTATGATGCAAAAGTTGATGATGAATTCACAAGGGCACACATTTAAAGGAGTTGTCCCATACAATCTCACATGTGCAGCATGTGCACAAGGGAAACTCATAACTAGGCCATTACCAGCCAAAGTTAATAAAGAAATTATAAACTTTCTGGAAAGGATTCAGGGAGACATATGTGGACCAATACACCCACCTTGTGGTCCTGATTGATGCATCGACCAGATGGTCGCATGTTTGTCTACTATCCACACGAAACTTGGCTTTTGGACGCCTGCTTGCTCAGATAATAAGACTGAGAGCACACTTTCCAGATTTCCCTCTAAAGACTATACATCTAGACAATGCTGGTGAGTTCACGTCCCAGGCGTTTAATGAATACTGTATGTCCATGGGGGTAAATGTAGAACACTCTGTGGCACATGTACATACACAGAACGGCTTGGCCGAATCTTTCATTAAACGTATCCAGCTGATAGCCAGACCATTACTAATGAAGTCTAGACTCCCGGTATCAGCATGGGGACATGCGGTTTTACATGCAGCAGAACTGATTCGCATCAGGCCATCTAGTGAGCATAGATATTCACCATCCCAGATACTTATGGATCATGAGCCAGACGTGTCCCACATCAAAACTTTTGGATGTGCCGTTTACGTTCCAATTGCTCCACCACGGCAAACTAAGATGGGAACACAGAGGAGGATGGGAATATATGTTGGATATGACTCCCCAACTATTATAAAGTATCTTGAGCCAACAACCGGTGATTTGTTTAAGGTCAGATACGCAGACTCACTGTTTGATGAGTCCAAATATCCGACCTTAGGGGGAGATAATAGCCGGTTGATTAAGGAAATAGAATGGTCTCGACCATCAATATCTTGGCAAGATCCTCGGACTAAAGAGTGTGATATGGAAGTCCAAAAGATTATACATCTTCAAAAGCTAGCTAATCAACTGCCAGATACATTTGCTGACCAAATAGAGTGACAAAGTCATATATCCTGGCTTGTAATGCACCCATAAGAATAGATGTCCAGAAGGGACAATGTCAAGTGGCTACAGAGTCTAAACAACATTTGAAATGAGGTAGACCAATTGGTTCCAAAGATAAACAGCCTCGGAAGTCCAAGAGAAGTGCTGGATCCGAGAGCATCAAGTAAACCGTCCAGGACATTGATGGACCGGCCGAGCCGACCAGAACGGTCGAGCCGAGTAGGCCGGCCACACCAAATGATCCAGCTGTTCCGCATAGTGAGGTTCGGGACTCTGGACTTCATGGGATGCCAGGGCCGGACAATCAAGAGATCTCAATAAACTATATGATGTCTCGAACACAATGGAACAAAAAATATATCAACGTCGATGATATATTTGCGTACAAGGTAGCACTTGAGATCATGGATATAGATGAGGATCTAGAACCCACGTCCATACAACAATGCATGCAGAGATCAGACTGGATCAAATGGAAAGAAGCTATAAACGTGGAGTTAGAATCATTGAGAAAGAGAGGCGTTTTGGCCCTATAATCCGGACACCAAGTGATGTCAAACCAGTGGGATACAAATGGGTCTTTGTAAGAAAGAGAAATGAGAAAGTAGAAGTAGTGAGATACAAAGCACGGCTTGTAGCACAAGGATTCTCACAGAGACCAGAAATAGATTATGAGGAGACATACTCCCCTGTGGTGGATGCAACTACATTGAGATACCTAATTAGTCTGCCGTAAAAGAGAAGATAGATTTACGCCTAATGGATGTAGTGACTGCATATTTATATGGTCCACCGGATAATGAAATTCATATGAGAGTTCCAGAGGGCATTGAGCTCAAAGATAAGAAAGGTTCTCGAGAACAGCATTGTATTATGCTGAATAAAGCCTTATATGGTTTGAAACAATCAGGTCGAATGTGGTACAACAGATTATCAGAAAACCTAGTGAAAGAGGGATATAAGAACGATCCAATAAGTCCATGTATCTTTATAAAGAAATTCGACAGCAAGGACTTTGTGATAATGTCGGTTTATGTGGACGACTGTTGGGGTCAAAAACGGTTACGACAAATTTAACATTCAAAACATCCGAGGAAGAAAATAAGAATTTCTCCGAAGAATACTTTTCGAAATAGACTCTTTCTTACGAAAACGATTTACGGAAGAAAGAATCGAGATGTCCGACGAAAGCTCGAAACAGGTCGTTACGCAGCGACCGAGCGTCCGTCCCGCTCGGTCGCTACGTAGCGACCGAGCGATCGTCCTGCTCGGTCGCTACGTAGCGACCGAGCTCAAGCCAAGGCTCGGTCGCTACGTAGCGACCGAGCGCTCGTCCCGCTCGGTCGCTACGTAGCGACTGAGCTCAAGCCAAAGCTCGGTCGCTACGTAGCGACCGAGCTCAAGCCAAAGCTCGGTCGCTACGTAGCGACCGAGCTCAAGCCAAGGCTCGGTCGCTACGTAGCGACCGAGCGCTCGTCCCGCTCGGTCGCTACATAGCGACCGAGCTCAGCCAAGCTCGGTCGCTACGTAGCGTCCGAGCCCAGCCAAGCTCGGTCACTACGTAGCGACCGAGCGATCGTCCCGCTCGGTCGCTACGTAGCGACCGAGCTCCACCAAGCTCGGTCGCTACGTAGCAACCGAGCGAACCAAGTGATCGTCCCGCTCGGTCGCTACGTAGCGGCCGAGCGATCGTCCCGCTCGGTCGCTACGTAGCGACCGAGCTCAGCCAAGCTCGGTCGCTACATAGCGACCGAGCGATCGTCCCGCACGGTTGCTACCGAGCGATCATCCCGCACGGTCGCTACATAGCGACCGAGCTCGAGCCAAAGCTCGGTCACTACTTAGCGACCGAGCGATCGTCCCGCTCGGTCGCTACGTAGCGATCGAGCTCGGCCAAGCTCGGTCGCTACGTAGTGACCGAGCAATCGTCCCGCTCGGTTGCTACATAGCGACCGAGCTCGAGCCAAAGCTCGGTCGCTATGTAGCGACCGAGCGCTCGTCCCGCTCGGTCGCTACGAGGCGACCGGGCTCGAGCCAAAATTCGGTCGCTGTGTAGCGATTGAACCTTTCCGAACATCGATACGACACCAGTTCTTGCATTCTCGTCAAACCTTCGAATGCTATCTCCCGAAGACCGTAGCAAGCTCAGTCCATGTTTCCCGCCATTCTAATTCATCGATCAAACTTAGCGGATTAGAAACCGCGAAAAACTCGTAGTAAACGTGTCGAGTCGGAAGACGGCCCAAAGGGACCTAAAACACGACTCGAGGCCCATCCTATGATTTTCCTAACCAAAAGCCCGTAAACCACATCATGGTTTACGCTTGGCCCACAAGGAAGGATAAATGTCAAGTTTCCGCGGATAAATACGGAAGTTTTGAAGATAATTGTGAAGATCGGGAAAAATGGAATATCTCCATTTTTATGCTATGACGGCTTAAGGGCAGAAGAGTAAAAGCGTAAACCAACCTTGGAGCTAGTATATAAGGAGTCCTAGGCGAGGAGCAAGGGGAGAGAACTTTTTCAGAGCAAACTTAGCACTTAGAGCAATTTAGGCAATTTTCCGTTTTTGTTATTTCGAGCTGCGACTCAATTAGGTTTAGCCGTCTTAGGGTTGCTAGAACTAGGAATCTCGCCGACAGCTCTCGAGCCCAGGCTTATACCTTGTTGTAAACGGTCATACGCAGATTCGGAATAAGATCTTCTTTGCTCTCTTTTTCGAGTTCTTATTTTTATCGTTGTTATTCTCGTGTTCTGATTGCTTGACGTGTGGTAATTAGCAGATATCCGGGTCCTCTGGGAAATTAGGGTTTTCCTAGTTTCCTTATTTAAATGGAAATCGACAGTGCGAATTTCGGTTCCCACAACGACCTGAATATTATAGGAACCTCTGGAGAGATTTCCCAAACAGTCGAATGTCTAAAGAAAGAATTCGAGATGAAAGACTTAAGGAAAACTAAGTTCTGTTTGGGACTGCAATTTGAGTATGTAGAGAAAGGAATCCTTGTGCATCAAAAGACTTATACAGAAAAGATACTCAAGCAGTTTTATATGGACCAGGCTCATCCCTTGTCGAGTCCTATGGTCGTGAGGTCCTTAGACCTAGAGAAGGAACCATTCAGACATAAGAAGCCGGACGAGGAGACACTCGGGCCGGAAGTGCCTTACTTAAGTGCCATTGGAGCCTCAATGTATTTAGCTAGTCATACTAGACAGGACATCAGCTTTGCCGTGAGCTTACTTTCTAGATTCAGTTTATGCCTGACTCTTAGGCACTGAAATGGAATAAAACATCTGTTCAGATATCTGCAAGGAACAAAAGACCTCGGACTGTTCTATACCGGCCGGCCAGGAGAGAGTTTGGCCGGGTATGCAGACGCTGGGTACTTATCTGACCCACATCATGATAGATCTCAGACAGGCTATGTGTTTATGCACAGTGGGGCTGCAGTATGTTGGCGGTCCACGAAACAAACCTTAGTGGCCACATCCTCTAATCATGCCGAGATCATAGCCATGTATGAAGCAAGCCGAGAGCTTGTTTGGTTGAGGAACATGACCGGCCACATCCTGAAAGAGAGTGGTCTGCCCGTGGGAAAGGAAAAGGAAGAGCCAACGATCATCTATGAGGACAATGCAGCTTGCATAGCTCAGCTCAAAGATGGATATATCAAGGGAGATAGAACAAAGCACATCCTGCCCAAGTTCTTCTTCACCCACGACCTGCAGAAGGCAAAGGAAGTTCAAGTGGTTCAAGTTCGGTCCAGTGACAACTCAGCCGACCTCTTCACCAAGTCTCTGCCAACCTCAATGTTCAAGAAGCTGGTTCATCAGATAGGAATGCGCCAGTTGAAGGATCTTCAGTGATGCCTTCATCAGGGGGAGTGTCGTGCGTTGTACTCTTTTTCCTGTCTATGGTTTCCATTTTTCCCAGCTTGGGCTTTTGGTTTTCCTAGAGAGGTTTTAATGAGGCAACCTCGTGCATGATACAAACCCATATGGTTATAGCATCCAAGGGAGAGTGTTATAAATCATGAGTGGATTGCTATTAACCAAGACAAGAAGAGAAGGCCCATCAGGCCACGACCAGGCCCAGCCGCAGCCGCGGCCGCGTCCGGAGGAGAGAGAGTCGGACACTCTTTGGCCGACTTTAGGATTAGGATGTTTTCCTTTTCTCTTCATCTTTATCTTTAGTAGTTTTCCTATTTCCCCTTTGATTAGGATTTGTACTCTTTACTTTTATACTTATCTTGTAACCCCTATATAAAGGGAACTTATATTCAGAAATAAGACACACGATTTCCCCATTCTTTTACAACACCTAAAGAGTTTTCATTCATCCCTTCAGTACGCTTGCCCTTCAGAACGCTTGGCCTCGATCATACGACAATAAAAACAAAGGGGAAAATGTTTACACTTGGTGGGATTATGAAAAGTCGAGCCAGCATAAGTACACTTGGACCATCAGTTCATTAGAACTCGGGCTAGCATCAATCAGACTGACTTGGACAGTCCAGTCCATCAAAACTCGAGCTCATGTTCAGATCAGTACACGAACAGATCACGGAAAGGGCCAGCGTGCTGATATGTGTACTGACATGGTGCATCAGTTGTCCAAAATCAGTACACGAACAGTCCATGGGAAGGACGAGCATGCTGATATGTGTAGTCAGCGTGCTGATATATGTACTGATCGGCAGTCCACAGACAGGCTATGGTTGTCCAAAATCAGCATAAGGAAGGACCAGCGTGCTGATATGTGTACTGATGAACAGCCACGGACATTCTGTGTGTGCTGACAGACAGCCACGGACGACCTGTGTGTGCTGACGGACCCACACGGACGTCCTGTCTGTGCTGACGGACACACACAAACGTCCTGTGTGTACTGAACAGACAGCCCACGTGGGCCAAAATCACCCGAACAGTCCACGGTAAGAGCCAGCGTGCTGAGTCCAAGGACCAGCGTGCAGATATCTGTACTGATGGACAGCCACGAACGTCTTGTGTGTGCTGACGGACACACACGGACACACACGGACAGCAACAGATGTCCTGTGTGTGATGGCGGACACCCACGGACGTCCTGTGTGTACTTAACAGTCAGCCCACGTGGGCCAAAATCACCCGAACAGTCCACGGGAAGGGCCAGCGTGCTGAGTCCAAGGACCAACATGCTGATATGTGTACTGATGGACAGCCACGGACGTCCTGTGTGTGCTGACGGACACATACAGACACACACGGACAGCCACGGACGTCCTATGTGTGCTGGCGGACACCCACGGACGTCCTGTGAATACTGAAGAGACAGCCCACGTGGGCCAAAATCACCTGAACAGTCCACGGGAAGGGTCAGCGTGCTGAGTCCATGGACCAACGTGCTTATATGTGTACTGATGGACAGCCACAGAAGTCCTGTCTGTGCTGACGGACACACAAGGACACACACGGGCACACACGGACGTCCTGTGTATGCTGACGGACACACACGGACGTCCTAGGTGTGCTAACGGACACCCACGGACGTCCTGTGTGTACTGAACAGACAGCCCACATGGGCCAAAATCACCCAAACAGTCTACAGGAAGGGCCAGCGTGCTGAGTCCAAGGACCAGCGTGCTGATATGTGTACTGATGGACAGCCACAGACGTCCTGTGTGTGCTGACGGACACACACGGACGTCCTGTGTGTGCTGACGGACAGCCATGGACAGCTACAGACGTCCTGTGTGTGCTGGCGGACACCCATGGACGTCCTGTGTGTACTGAACAGACAGCCCACATGGGCCAAAATCACCTGAACTGTACACAGGAAGGGCCAGCGTGCTGAGTCCAAGGGCCAGCGTGCTGAGTCCAAGGACCAGCGGGCTGATATGTGTACTGATGGACAGCCACGGACGTCCTGTGTGTGCTGACAAACACACACGGACACACACAGACAGCCACGGACGTCTTGTGTGTGCTGGCGGACACCCACGAACGTCCTCTGTGAACTGAACAGACAGCCCACGTGGGCCAAAATCACCCGAACTGTCCACTGGAAGGGTCAGCGTGCTGAGTCAACGGACTAATGTGCTGATATGTGTACTGATGGACAGCCACAGCCGTCCTGTGTGTGCTGACAGACACACACGAACGTCATGTGTTTGCTGCCAGACACCCACAGACGTCCTGTGTGTACTGAACAGACAGCCCACGTGGGCCAAAATCACCCGAACAGTCTACGGGAAGGGTCAGCGTGCTGAGTCCAAGGACCAACGTGCTGATATGTGGACTGATGGACAGCCACAGACGTCCTGTGTGTGCTGACGGACACACACAGACACACAAAGACAGCCACGGACGCCGTGTGTGTGCTGACGGAAAAACACGGACGTCCTGTGTGTGCTGACGGACACCCACGGACATCCTGTGTGTACTGAACAGACAGCCCACGTGGGCCAAAATCACCCGAACAGTCCACAGGAATGTCCAGCGTGCTGAGTCCAAGGACCAGCGGGCTGATATGTGTACTGATGGACAGCCATGGACATCTTGTGTGTGCTGATGGACACACACAGACTTCTTGTGTGTGCTGACAGACAGCCACAGACAGCAACGAACGTCCTGTTTGTGCTGGCGGACACCCACGGACGTCCTGTGTGTACTGAACAGACATCCCACGTGGGCTAAAATCACCCAAATAGTCAACGGGAAGGGCCAGCGTGCTGAGTCCAAGGACCAGCGTGCTGATATTTGTACGGATGGACAGACATGGACGTCCTGTGTGTGCTGACGGACACACACGGACACACTTGGATAGCCACAGACGTCCTGTGTGTGCTGACGGACAGCCACAGAAAGCCACAGACATCCTGTTTGTGCTGGCGGACACCCACGGTCGTCCTGTGTGTACTGAAAAGACAGCCCACATGGGCCAAAATCACCCGAACAGTCCACGGGAAGGGTCAGCGTGCTGAGTCCAAGGACTAACGTGCTGATATGTGTACTGATGGACAGCTACGGACATCCTGTGTGTGCTGACGGACACACACGAACACACACGGACAAACAAGGACAGCCACGGACGTCCAGTGTGTGCTGACGGACACACACGGACGTCCTGTGTGTGCTGACGGTCACCCACGGACGTCCTGTGTGTACTGAACAGACAGCCCACGTGGGCCAAAATCACCCGAACAGTCCATGGGAAGGGCCAGCGTGCTGAGTCCAAGGACCAGCGTGCTGATATGTGTACTGATGGATAACCATGGACGTCCTGTGTGTGCAGACGGACACACACGGACACACACAGACAGCCACGGACGTCCTGTGTGTGCTGGCGGACACCCACTGACGTCCTCTGTGTACTGAACAGACAGCCCACGTGGGCCAAAATCACCCGAACTGTCCACGGGAAGGGTCAGCGTGCTGAGTCAAAGGACCAATGTGCTGATATGTGTACTGATGGACAGCCACAGACGTCATGTGTGTGCTGACGGACACACACGGACAGCCACGGACGTCCTGTGTGTGCTGACGGACACACACATACGTAATGTGTGTGCTGACAGACACCCACAGACGTCCTGTGTGTAATGAACAGACAGCTCACGTGGGCCAAAATCCCCTGAACAGTCCACGGGAAGGGTCAGCGTGCTGATATGTGTACTAATGGACAGCCACGGACGTCCTGTGTGTGCTGACGGAGACACACGGACACACACAGACAGCCACTGACGCCCTGTGTGTGCTGACGGAGACACACAGACGTCCTGTGTGCTGAACAGACAGCCCACATGGGTCAAAATCACCCGAACAGTCCTCGGGAAGGGTCAGCGTGCTGAGTCCAAGGACCAGCGGGCTGATATGTGTACTGATGGACAGCGACGGACGTCCTGTGTGTGCTGACAAACACACACGGACACACACAGACAGCCACGGACGTCTTGTGTGTGCTGGCTGACACCCACAAACGTCCTCTGTTAACTGAACAGACAGCCCACGTGGGCCAAAATCACCCGAACTGTCCACTGGAAGGGTCAGCGTGCTGAGTCAACGGACTAATGTGCTGATATGTGTACTGATGGACAGCCACAGCCGTCCTGTGTGTGCTGACGGACACACACGAACGTCATGTGTTTGCTGCCAGACACCCACAGACGTCCTGTGTGTACTGAACAGACAGCCCACGTGGGCCAAAATCACCCGAACAGTCCACGGGAAGGGTCAGCGTGCTGAGTCCAAGGACCAACGTGCTGATATGTGTACTGATGGACAGCCACACACGTCCTGTGTGTGCTGACGGACACACACGGACATACATTGACGTCTTGTGTGTGCTGACGGACAGCCACAGACAGCCACAAACGTCCTGTTTGTGCTGGCAGACACCCACAGACGTTCTGTGTGTACTGAACAGACAGCCCACATGGGCCAAAATCACCCAAACAGTCCACGGGAAGGGCCAGCGTGCTGAGTCCAAGGACCAGCGTGCTGATATTTATACTGATGGACAGACACGGACGTCCTGTGTGTGCTGACGTACACAAACGGACACACACAGACACACAAGGACAGCCACGGATGTCCTGTGTGTGCTAGTGGACACCCACGGACGTCCTGTGTTTACTGAACAGACAGCCCACGTGGGCCAAAATCACCCGAACAGTCCACGGGAAGGGTCAGCGTGCTAAGTCGAAGGACCAACGTGCTGATATGTGTACTGATGGACAGCCACAGACGTCCTGTGTGTGCTGACGGACACACACGGACAAACAAGGACAGCCACATACGTCATGTGTGTGCTAGCGGACACCCATGGACGTCCTGTGTGTACTGAACAGACAGCCCACGTGGGCCAAAATCTCCCGAACAGTCCATGGGAAGGGTCAGTGTGCTGAGTCCAAGGACCAACGTGCTGATATGTGTACCGATGGACAGCCACGGACGTCCTGTGTGTGCTGACGGAAACACACGGACAGCCACGGACGACCTGTGAATGCTGACGGACACACACGGACGTCCTGTGTGTGTGCTGACGGACGCCCACGGACGTCCTGTGAGTACTGAACAGACAGCCCACGTGGGCCAAAATCACCCGAACAGTCCACAGGAAGGGCCACCGTGCTGAGTCCAAGGACCAGCGGGCTGATATGTGTACTAATGGACAGCCACGGACGTCTTGTGTGTGCTGACGGACACACACGGACACACATGGACATCTTGTGTGTGCTGACGGACAGCCACGGACAGCCACAAACGTCCGGTTTGTGCTGGCAGACACCCACAGACGTCCTGTGTGTACTGAACAGACAGCCCACGTGGGCCAAAATCACCCAAACAGTCCACGGGAAGGGCCAGCGTGCTGAGTCCAAGGACCAGCGTGCTGATATTTATACTGATGGACAGACACGGAGGTCCTGTGTGTGCTGACGTACACACACGGACACACACATACACACAAGGACAGCCACGGATGTCCTGTGTGTGCTAGTGGACACCCACGGACGTCCTGTGTGTACTGAACAGACAGCCCACGTGGGCCAAAATCACCCGAACAGTCCACGGGAAGGGTCAGCGTGCTAAGTCCAAGGACCAACGTGCTGATATGTGTACTGATGGACAGCCAGAGACGTGCTGACGGACACACACGGACAAACAAGGACAGCCACATACGTCATGTGTGTGCTAGCGGACACCCATGGACGTCCTGTGTGTACTGAACAGACAGCCCACGTGGGCCAAAATCACCCGAACAGTCCATGGGAAGGGTCAGTGTGCTGAGTCCAAGGACCAACGTGCTGATATGTGTACCGATGGACAGCCACGGACGTCCTGTGTGTGCTGACGGACACACACGGACACACAGATAGCCACAGACCCTCTGTGTGTGCTGACGGAGACACACGGACGTCCTGTGTGTGCTGACGGACATCCACGGACGTCCTGTGTGTACTTAACAGACAGCCCACGTGGGCCAAAATCACCCGAACAGTCAACAGGAAGGGCCAGCGAGCTGAGTCCAAGGACCAGCGTGCGGATATGTGTACTGATGGACAGCCACGGACGTCCTGTTTGTGCTGACGGACACAGACAAGCACACACTGACACACACGGACAGCCACGGACGTCCTGTGTGTGCTGACGGACAGCCACGGATGTCCTGTGTGTGCTGGCAGACACCCACGGACGCCATGTGTGTACTGAACAGACAGCCCACGTGGGCCAAAATCACCCAAACAGTCCACGAGAAGGGCCAGCGTGCTGATATGTGTACTGATGGACAGCTACAGACGTCCTGTGTGTGCTGACGGACACACATGGACGTCATGTGTGTTCTGACGGACACCCACACAGACGTCCTGTGTGTACTGAACAGACAGCCCACGTGGGCCAAAATCACCCGAACAGTCCATGGGAAGGGCCAGCGTGCTGATATGTGTACTGATGGACAGCCACGGACGTCCTGTGTGTGCTGACGGACACACACAGACACACACGGATAGCCACAGACGTCCTGTATGTGCTGGCGGACAGCCACGAACGTCCTGTGTGTACTGAACAGACAGCCCACGTGGGCCAAAATCACCCGAACAGTCCACGGGAAGCGTCAGCGTGCTGAGTCCAAGGACCAACCTCCTGATATGTGTACTGATGGACAGCCACGGACATCCTGTGTGTGCTGACGGACACACACAGAAAGCCACGGATGTCCTGTCTGTGCTGACGGACACACATGGACGTCCTGTGTGTGCTGACGGACATCCACGGACGTCCTGTGTGTACTGAACAGACAGCCCACGTGGGCCAAAATCACCCGAACAGTCCACGGGAAGGGCCAGCGTGCTGAGTCCAAGGACCAGCGTTCTGATATTTGTACTGATAGACAGCCATGGACATCCTATGTGTTCATACGGACACACACGGACGTCATGTGTGTACTAAACAGACAGCCCCCGTGAGCCAAAATCACCCGAACTGTCCACGAGAAGGGTCAGCGTGCTGAGTGAAAGGACCAATGTGCTGATATGTGTACTGACGGACACACACAGACAGCCACGGACGTTCTATGAGTGCTGACGGACACACACGGACGTCATGTGTGTGCTGATGGACACCCACGGATGTCTTGTGTGTACTGAACAGACATCCCACGTGGGCCAAAATCACCCGAACAGTCCACGGGAAGGGTCAGCGTGCTGAGTCCAAGGACCAACGTGCTGATATGTGTACTGATGGACAGCCACAGACGTCATGTGTGTGCTGATGAACACACACAGACACACACGGACAGCCACGGACGTCCTGGGTGTGCTGGCGGACACCCACGGACGTCCTGTGTGTACTGAATAGACAGCCCATGTGGGCCAAAATCACCCGAACAGTCCACAGGAAGGGTCAGCGTGCTGAGTCCAAGGACCAACCTGCTGATATGTGTACTGATGGACAGCCACAGACATCTTGTGTGTGCTGACGGACACACACGGACGTCCTGTGTGTGCTAACGGACACCCACGGACGTCCTGTGTGTACTGAACAAACAGCCCACGTGGGCCAAAATCTCCCAAACAGTCCACGGGAAGGGCCAGCGTGCTGATATGCGTACTGATGGACAGCCACGGATGTCATGTGTGTGCTGACTGACACACACAGACACACACGGATAGCCACAGACGTCCTGTGTGTGCTGACGGACAGCCACGGACGTCCTGTGTGTACTGAACAGACAGCCCACGTTGGCCAAAATCACCCAAACAGTCTACAGGAAGGGCCAGCGTGCTGAGTCCAAGGACCAGCGTGCTGATATGTGTACTGATGGACAGCCACAGACGTCCTGTGTGTGCTGACGGACACACACGGACGTCCTGTGTGTGCTGACGGACAGCCATGGACAGCTACAGATGTCCTGTGTGTGCTGGTGGACACTCATGGACGTCCTGTGTGTACTGAACAGACAGCCCACATGGGCCAAAATCACCTGAACTGTACACAGGAAGGGCCAGCGTGCTGAGTCCAAGGGCCAGCGTGCTGAGTCCAAGGACCAGCGGGCTGATATGTGTACTGATGGACAGCCACAGACGTCCTGTGTGTGCTGACAAACACACACGGACACACACAGACAGCCACGGACGTCTTGTGTGTGCTGGCGGACACCCACTGATACAGGCCGGTAAACAGACTGCACGGACGGACGGTCTGAGGTTCGAGGACTCGGACTGGACAGGACGGACGGACGGCTATGGGACGGCTAGACGGTCGCGAGGGGTTGGGAGTTGGCCGGTCTGGTTCCTGAAACAAAAGAATGCTATTTTTATGAGTTTTTATGAATCAAAATAAGGAACAGGAAGAAAACAAAATGATCAATGAAGAACAGAAGTAAATATGACTTTTTATGGGTTTTTATAATGAATGGAAAAAGCTAGAACTATATGATGCAAGATAAAACAAAAACGAAAGAAGGATAGAAGTATGGGGGATGGATCCTTGTTGTTGGATGTGTATCTCTCTCAACAAGAACAGTGGATGGAGGTGGATAGCTATGGGATTTGGCTTGCTGGATGTGTATCACTCTCAAGGCAAATCGATGGATGCAATGGAGGTGAAGAATCGCCACAAGCTTGGTGGTTTGAAGCTTGATAAGATTCGGCTGCTCTCTCTTGTTTCTCACAGAAAAAGACTTAGGGTTTTAGGATTGCAAAGGCAAAATTATTTCATAAAAGACTTAGGCAAAAATCACCAAACTTCATGGAGTGTTTATATAGGGTTTACCCTTATGAGACTCAAAGATAAAAGTCCTTAAATATGCTGCCGAAAATGAGGCTGAAACATTAGCCCAAAGTCTAAACCAAATAAATTAAAAATAAACCAGACATCTGGTTGTCGGTTTTGAGAAGGCTTCGACCAAGGCTCTTCATAGCATGCTTGCATGTTGCCTCCTTAAAACACTTACCAAGAAAACCCAATGGGGACAAAACTGGTGAGGGAAAAAGAGTACAACACATGCTACTCCCCTTGGTGGGTCGGCTAGATCTCAGAAACAGAAAGAGTTGTTGGAGTGGATGAAATGGAAACTGAGTCTGGGCCAAGATCGGATGTGGAGAGTGAGAAGTCGGCTTTGTTGAGTCTGAACTGGATCGGGTTGGCCGCGTCCTGAACCTCCTTTGGGCCGGCTTGATCTTGAATCTTCAACTGGACCAATCTTCTCAATCAGCAGCTGGTCCTGGTCAGTCTGTCCATCTTGATCAAGGATATGCTGGACAGGTTTGGGTGAAACCTTCTCGCAAGGCCCTGGTTCCACTCCGGGTAGTCGGACCGCGCCCTAACAATGGGAACCTCTACTTGGATGGCCTCATCATTCCCTCCCTCTTGAAGAGGTTCTGGCCTCAGAACACATCATCTGCAAAGTCATCACTATCTGCATGGAAAGGAGATAAATCCGAGACATTGAAAGTTTGTGAAATTTTAATTCAGCAGGGGGTCAAGGATATAGGCATTGTCGTTTGATCTTCTTTAGGATGCGGAATGGTCCTGTCCCACGAGGAGAGAGCTTGGACTCCGGGCCTTCTGGCAACCTCTCGGGCGCATTGTGCAACCACACCAAGTCCCCGGGTTCGAACAGCTACTTCCTTCCTCTTCTGGTCATACTTGGCCTTGACCTTAGCCGCCTTGGCTTCTATCCTCCCCTGACCTTTAGGTGCATATTCTTAACAATTCTGCCTTGGCGCCCCATCACGACTGCGGTACATGGAGCTGGGCAGTTCGATGAAGTCTAAAGAAGTCTCTGGCTGAAACCCATAAACAATCTCAAAAGGGGACAGGTTAGTAGAGAGAGTGCCTAGCATGGTTATAAGCAAACTCAACAAAAGGCAAACAAGACAACCAATTTTTTAAATTCTTATCGACCGTAGCTCTCAACAGTTGAGAAAAGCGTACGGTTTACTATATATCAGTGGCCGTCGGTCTGGGGATGGCAAGTGGTCGAGAATAGTCCTTGGTTCCGAACTTGCCCCATAGTGTCCTCCAGAAATGGCTGAGGGAACTTGCCATCACGGTCAGACACAATGGTTCGAGGAACACCATGTAGTCGGACCACTTCTTTGAAGAATAGGTCGCGGTCTGAGTGGCATCATTAGTGGTGTTA